>NC_056764.1:24623733-24923733 GCF_018687715.1 Carya illinoinensis
GAGACACTATTACACAATTCCCAACACATCTCACACACTCTACACTTCTCAGCCACACCATCCAACCCTTCGCGACACGCCGTTCGGTGTCTCACGACATAGCACAGAGTACACTCATGTGAACTCTCTCTCATTCACACTACAACACACATCACTACGATGCACGCCTTACTGTGCATTGCTACACAATATGGTGCGTACTCCCTTCGCTACACCACATATTATCACGATGCACATCACACAGTGCATCGCTACACAACATAGAGCAAAAACCATGTGAACTCTCTTCATTCTATGTCACATGACACTACAGCGCACATCACATAGTGCGTCGCTGCACTACATGAAGTATGCTCCATGCGTACTACCTTCACACAGTCACAACTACGGCAAACCTCACACCCATACTTCACAACACAATCCACAACACTACACAGTCAAGCCTAACACTTCACAACTACGCAGCGAAGTCTACAATTACTAACTACATAGTCTACAGTCCAATCAACCAACTAATATTAACACAAATAATGAGAGATAGACAGTTATACCATATAACGATGGTATGACCCTCCAAACGATCTAACAATCATTTTGGGATCCTCAAAACGATCTAATGATGAATTTAAACACTGATTTGAAAACATGGAAGTGTTTTATTTAAACTTAAGTTTAAAATAAAACATTGAGAAGAATTAAGATAGAATATTAGTTCATAAACTAAAGTTTATAAAATAATATTCCTTCATCATTATTTAAAATAATGAAGTATCGTTAATCACTCAAGAGAATAAAATCATTTAAATTAATTTAGAGTTTTCAATGTAAAGTTAAATCTCTTAATATTTTAAAATGACTTAAAATATTTAATTTAAATAATTATTCACAATTATAATATTTTGATGTGCTATATTTTTAGAGCTCATCAAAATATTATAATTGTGTTACTTTAAAATAAAGTTTATCTAATAATACTGAAAATGTAACAACCCACTAGAAATTCAATGGTGAAATTTCTATCGACTTTAGGAATCTCGTGAAAATTCCATAAGTTTTCACGAATCGACTAACCGCATATGTTTCAGCCTGTCAACATAGTCGGTGTTATCACTTACTGTGGTGCTGGAAATGCGATTTTAATTGTTTGATGTAGTTAGAAGTATCAGAATACGTTATAGTCTACGCCACTAGACTCAGTTGAATATTTAAGATTTTATAGCACAATAACCCATTTTCATAATTTTAGACGAAATGGCTGTTTGAAACTGTGAATTTATTTTTAGGCGCACTTCAAGGTTGAATTTTGGTAAACGATTTTCACTGTAGGTTAATATCTATATTTGGGATTTTTCAATACTAATTTTATTATGCATTTGTTTGGAGTGAATAGTAATCTCGATAAGCGTACTAAGTACAGTGTTTTCAAAATCACAGTGTAGAATGTCTAAATTAGGTTAGAGAAGTTTTATTTGGCTACTTGGGAAGATCTTAGCCACACATAGTAAATAGTATTAGACACTTGGCACACAGAGGAACCATTTGATGGATTTATGAAGGAAATCAAGGTGTGAGATCATGCCACTTAAGCAAAACTTTTTTTTCATCTGATCAACCAAATTGAGCCAGATCAAAGAGGGTTGCAACCCTAGTGAAATCCTAAATGGTTGGAATCCAATTGAAACTCCAAAATCATGGTTGAAATCAAAACTTTAAACGGTTTCTGCAAACCCTAAATTGGCCTTCAAACCCTTTTTGATCCAATTTCTACCATTTTGTTTAATCATTTGATTAAATCACTTCCACATGCTATTAATTTCTCAAATTCTTGTTATGATATCAATATCAAATCTTTTAAATCTTGGAAATTTGTTTGGGCCAAGAAAAATTGGATTTGGGCTTGATAGCATCTCAAACCATAACCAAACCCTCTTTAAACCCACTTGGTTGAGGCCCACCAAGGCCCACGAATTTGGCCACCTTGGAAAGGCTTCTTGAAGAAGTTTCCTCCCCCACATGGCAGACCATTCACTGCCCTTGGCTGCATCTAATAGTACCTTGATGAGATAGAGAAACCCACCCCATCAACCCCCATACCTCATAACTTCTACAAGCTGTCCTTTGCCCCTCGCTATTCTCCACTTTATGTCACACAGCCACCTCCAATCAAGGTCATTCAGGTCCATATCTTCCCCCTACAGAAGCCTTGAGTCGTGCAAGACACACTTCCTTCCATTTCATCACTTCTTCACTCCATTCTTAGAGAGAAACCCAAAAGAGCTCTCTTGGGCAGATTTCTGGGTCTTTTTGCATGGAGCTTTTCGACCCTTTTATGTATTTTCACATGATGACTCCTTCATAACAGTTATTCTTATTTGATTCTAGTTTCCAAATATATATTATTCGTATAATTCCATGGTCATTTAGTTGGTCAAAAGTATTTTTAACCATAGAAAGGTCATTTTAGGAGTGAAACTGGAGAGTATGTTATGTTTTGAAATTTTTGACCAAGCTAATGGACAGATCTTGGTCCGAAACTTTTATGGAGTGTTGTATGTGTTTAAGAGTGTTCATTGAAGTTTTTTTGCATGAATAAAGGTTTTGATGATAGATTTTCTTAGATCTAGAAACTTGAAAACTGGAAGTGAAAAAATAATTTTTATTTGGAGAAAGTTTTAATATTTCATGATTTGATCTTACTCTAATGGCTTTGATATTTTTATATGATGATCCTAAGTCTCTTATTTTCATGTTAGGATGTTATTTTGAAGATATTTAGCATTATTTTCAAAGATATGATTTTTCTATGCAAGAAAATTTTGGTTAGGCCTAAGATTTCATGTTTTTGGGTTAGATCCATATTTTATTGAGTTTTAGCCATGTGATTTTAAGTTTGATTGTTGGATATTCTTTAGGACACATTTTAAAACCATGTGATGCTTTATTTCAAAGATCTCACCTTCTTAATCCATTGATCAAGAGATTTATCAAAGCTAGTTGAGGAAAAAGTTTCTATTTTTGGACTAAGTGTAAAACCAAAAACTCCAAGTGTTATTTTGTGACTTTGGTGACTTTATTTTGATGATTTAAAGCATGTTTTATCTTAGGATGATGTTATGAATATGTTAGAAGTAAGATTTGATTTTTTTATAATTATTGGATATGCTTTGATTTAGGGTCAAAGCTTGTGACTCAAGTGTTGGGATCTTTTTATAAAAAGTTTGGTGTTGATTATTAGCTTTTTCTAAATGGATGTTTTAAGTATGGTTTTAAACTTAGGATAGGAAGATCCTTGTTACAAATTTTTGGGTTAAGCATGAGTTTTGAAGTTGTAAGGAATTGCAACAAAAATCAAGAGAAATGGCCTATGGATGTTTAGGCCATAGTGTGTTTTCTATAGTTGTGATTTGTTTTAAATTTTTCTGATTTGATATTTGAGTTTAAGACAAAATTTATATGAGGAATGTAAATTTTGAAAATTTTTAAGTTAGGGGTAAAATGGTCATTTTTTCACATGTAGAGGGTAAACTGGTAATTTTACTCTAAGTTATCTTGTTTTCATGCTTCCAACTGTTAGTAATTAAATTTCTAACTTTCAGAATACCCTCTTACCGTTTCTCGTGTTTCGTGCTTTATTATCGTAAAATGCAACAATCGAGGTAAGTTAGCTTCTAACTTACTATCAGTTTACAGTGTGTGTACGATGGATAAGGGAACTACAATTTATGTATGTATGTTATCATATATGCCATGTCATGTCACATCATTACATGTTTATCTATTATGCATGATTTATTCTGTCACGAATATTTATCTGTTACACAATCTATTATGTCACATATTGCTATATGTTATAAGTATGCCATGTTAAGCATGCCATATGTTACATGTATGTCATATTATGTAATATTTACCATTGCAAGTATGTCGTGTTAAGTAAAGAAGTCAGATCAAGTTTATATTAAGTCAAGTTTCAGATCACGTTTATGTTAAGTTATTCATGTTAATCACGACCCTAAGTGCTAGGATGAGGTAATATCCTAGTGGAACTACTTTGTTCACACTGGAG
The DNA here is from genome assembly GCF_018687715.1 of Carya illinoinensis. Classification (NCBI taxonomy): domain Eukaryota; kingdom Viridiplantae; phylum Streptophyta; class Magnoliopsida; order Fagales; family Juglandaceae; genus Carya; species Carya illinoinensis. The sequence continues at coordinate 24,627,800 of NC_056764.1, forward strand.
TGTCTAAATAGGTATGAAATTTCTTAAGTTGACGAAATACAGTCAGCAGGTTGAGAATGGGGACTAATTAGCTAGTCACCAGAGCGCGCCAGGCACTAATGCCGATGGTTCCATATTTTATTTTACGTGTGTTCACAGCAAGTGTGGCACAAATAATTCATGGGGCTACAATAATTGTGGAGCATGAAGTATGGGGTCATGATAACTATGGAGCACACACTACTTGAGACACAGTAATTGTGACACGTAAAATATGTGGGGCCACAACAACCATGGAGTACGTATTAACGCACTCATAGCTGGTGTAGATACCTGTGTTGTGATGCGATAATCAGTAAGGACACACGGCTCAAGAGGATCCGTGTAGCACCCATATGGTCACGTTATTAATTAAGTCTATTGAACAAGATTCTAAGTTCATGTCAATGAGATAAGAATAAACAATCATGGTGACCCCATGAGATAAGAATAAGTTTCAAATCAAGTTCATGTTATGTTATGTTTATGTTCACGTTAAGTTTCAAGTTCATATTCATATCATGCTATGTTCAGGTTTATGTTATGTTCAAGTTCACGTTCATGTCATGTTATATTCACATACATGTTACGTTCAAGTTCACGTTCATGTTATGTTATGTTCATGTTTACATTTTGTCTCAAGTTCACGTTTATGTCATGTTATGCTCATATTTATGTTAAATTCAAGTTCATGTTTATCTTATGTATGTTCATGTTTATGCTATGATTCAAGTCCATGTTATGTTTCAAGTTCACGTTCATGTTATGTTGCTAGCCCATGTTATATTTTAAATTCAGGTTCATGTCATGTCAAGTCAAGTTCAGTTCACATTTCAGTTCAGTTTATGTCAGTTATGCCATGCTATATGTCAAGTTATGCTATGCTTACTTATGACTTTAGTTATACATTCATGCTTTTACTGCTATGCATGCATCATTAACTTGTGTGTGAGTTTCCTGTTAACTTATTAAGATTTGTAATCAAATCTCACCGTACTATTCCCAACTACCATTTCCCCCGAATGGTAGGCGATGTGTCAGGATCAGAGTAGGGAGCGAACGTTGGTAGACTGAAGGAGGTTGACTAGACGTCGTAGACATGACGTGGAGCTTATAGCTTCCATAGTTAGTTTTTGGATAGTATTCTGGCCTCGTTAGTCGAGTTACTTGACAAACTTCCTCAATAGAGTATTTTGGTAATGTAAATATAGAGTCAGCTGGCCTCCTTTGTTTTTGATATTACAGTCTTCTGAGACTCGTACTGAAATCGTGGATGTTTATTTTTGTTAAGTATGCTTAGATTACGATTTAACTATTTGAGATATTATAAGTTTAGTATATAGTATTGCTCAAAAAAAATTATCTGCTACGAATATTGCATAATACTATATGCATGTTAGGAATATTGCATTTTATTTGTCATGAATAGGGGCAGGTAACTTTGTGTTGCATGTTCCAAGGCTTTATATGTACATTTAATCACAAGCGGAATTTGAGGGCGTTACAAGAAATATCATATATAAATATTAGCAGAATATTTAAAATATCCGTAAGTTTTAAAATATCTATCTTACTTTAAAATTCGCTTGATATCTTTTAAAACACGCCATCGAAGTATGGCACGTAAAACGAGGCTTAGCACATAGATCGAAGCTCATAATTAAAGAAGAAAGAAGAAGCGGATTATCACACCCGATGATTCTCATTTTCTATCATCTTCCCTTATATTCCCACACCTGACCTCATAATACACTCCATTATAACAGAATTACAAATTGATACGATGACAGCTAAAGACTACGGCTACATGACAGCCACTTGAAACGCACAGCATAACTAAAATGCATAGCATAAGTAAATGACTACACACATAGAGCAAAGTAAAACGATTCACTAAATGGTCCCAAAATGAGTAGCTCCAATAAGAGCTAAATGCCCAGTTTCGGCAACAACAAACATACAACTTCAGTAACACAAAACGCACAGCTTCACTCTACTTCAAAATGTAGATCTACATCTTCCTCAACGATGCCATTTCCACTTCTACTACATGTCAGGGTTTTCACTTTCAAACTGAACTCCCACTTCTCCACTTCGAACAAAGCACCTTAGTTAGGGTTCTAACGTGTGTTTGGGGTCTTTTCTATCTTAGTTTTTGGTCCCAATAGTGGTTTTGCCTTTTCTAACCTTAGAAACCCGTTTTATGAACCTATTGATGAAATATTGTGCATATGTTAGATATTTTGACAACTACTTTAACTATGGGTTTAAGATTTGCATATAATTAAACTATTTAAAAGTTCTTTTTTATGTGAACTCTCGAAATAGTTGTTTTCTCTTTCAAATCATAAATTTTGTCAATTCTTGGTGAGAGATATTTATCGTCCCACTCTTCTTATCTCATCTCATCCCATCTCATCTCATTTTCTTCTCAAATATCATTCAAACACAAACACTTTCAAACTAATCATTAAAACTTTCCAAACTTTTCAAATAAAAAATAATTCAACCTTTCCAAATCTCAAAACAACAATAATATACAAAACTATACGATAACAATATTCTAACTTTATAATTTTTTTATTCAACTTTTCTTTCTCATTTCTTAAAACTCAATACATATTTATCTCAAACTATTTCACTACTATTTATAAACCATCTTATTACAATTCACAAAATTCTTATATTATCTCATTCTCCAAACATCCCCGAAAGTCCTTTTTCAATCTCAGTATTGTAATTTTTATTGAATAACTAGCTATTAGAATAATCTTAATTTTTGTGTGTCATCTCCAGTTTATTTGTATGTTCTTAATTAAGAATTTTTTTTACACATTAATTAAGAGTTTAATATCGTTGAGGTATTGTAGTATGTCTTCCCATATTAATCGAAAAATTTTCACAATATAAAATTAGATCTTTTTATTTTATGATGATCCAAAACAATATATCATTTATCTATACTGTTATTTATTTATTCTAATCTAAGCATTTTTCTTTCTTTTTCAATGATTTCCGTCTATTGCCTAGATGACTAATACAAGAGGGGGAGTGAATTTGGTTATATTTAAAATATTAACAATTATAAATCAAATACACAATATAAAATATATAAAAAATACGAAATAACAATAAATATAAAGAGTAAGGATAAAAGAGAAGCAGACTCAGTATGTTAACGAGATTCGGTCCACTACCTACGTCCTCGCCTCAAGCTACCCCTTGAGGATTCTCAAATTCACTATTTAACCTCTTTCAGGTAGAGATAGAAACCTATTATACCTCTAAACAACACCACTACAAAGGATTCGTGTAGAACACCCTCTACACTTACAATCACCTTACACGTAGTGATTTAACTATTATTTGTGTAGAACACTTTCTACATACACAAGGGTTATACACACCCTTTTACTGATACAAGAATTAATAGTGGTTAGGTTACCAGAGAACATTCCTTAATGAGTGAAATAAGAATAATATAGCGCAAATAATATCTCTCTCAAAATGAACAAGATTTAAGTTTTAATGCTTAGAGAAGAGAGAATGAAAACTTTAAATGAATGTTGTATGCTCTTGATATTATAAATGTGAAACTCTCAAATAATCTATTTATAGGCATATGAGACTTCATATTCAAATTTAAAAAAATTCACATGTCAAAGACAACATCATTCACTTTTCAAAATTTCAAATATAATCTTTTTACTTTTCACATCTAACAAAAGGAGTACTATTTACTTTTCAAAATTTTCAAACAAAATCATTTACTTATTGCATAAGCCAAAAACAGAATCAATCACTTTTAAAAATATTCAAATAAGGCATGCACATGTGAAAGATGACAATCAATCATCTTTAATATTTTCAAAATTTTCAAACAAAATCATTTACTTTTTACATAAGCCAAAAAGAGTATTAATCACTTTTGAAAATATTCAAATAAAGCATACACATGTGAAAGATGATAATCAATGATCTTTAATATTTTAAAAATTCAAACCTTTAATCATGTCATGCAGATGTGAAAAATGACAATCAATTATCTTTCAAAATTTTTCAATTTAATTTTCAAAATATTCATGCACTTGTGGAAAATATATTTTAATGCTTTATGATAAAATATCAATTTTGAGCCTTAATCTTAATTTCGAATTTTTAAGATATTTATAACATTACTCTATATGTTTTAATGTGAACTTATTCTCTTCTTACTCATACTTGGTTTCTCGATTTGCTTGACTCTATTATGTAGACAACTTGAGTTTGAGACTCCTTTATTCTTTGAATTCATTTGTTATCATCAAAATTCATGTATAGATATATAATTACATGAAACTTGAAATCTTGAGTGCAACAATCTCCCACTTTTTGAAATGACAAATATTTGATAAAACCTTTAGCCTGTATTAATGCTTAAGCTCCCCTTAAGAATGTGCATTTGTTTTTCAAGAAAAAGTATAAATATATTTCCAAGCATATATAACAAGTTTAGCAATTCAAACAATGTTAATGTTCTAGTCTAAAACTTCTCCCCCTTTTGGCATCATTAAAAAGGATTCGCAGTAAGTAAATGGAATGGAGAAAACTGTGTGTTAATAAAAGCTGTAGATAGTTGAAAAATTGAAGCCACCCATGACCCGACAAGTGCTGGAAAGCCTTGAGGATAAACTCTATGAATTTAGTGTGGTTGGAGATTTTAAAAATCATCTAATGTTGTTGAAAAAAATGATTATTTTCATCCATTAGATACCAAAAAGAAATCACATTACTCCTTGATTTGGATGATAGCTTGTCTTATTCTTTATACTATCTCTATAAAATAAGTTTTAAAGTTCATCCAATCCGTATCAAATCTTTTTTCCATCTCTATAACTCATCTGCATCCCTTTAGCATTCTTGCTTTAAGTTTTCAATTCTTTTCTCAATGGTTCTTTATTCTAACATTCCTCTGTATTCATCCATGAGGTATTTTACACCTCAATCTAATGTCCTTTTCACAACTACTATCGGTGCCATGTTGCAGCAAGAGAATAATAATTTTGCTAATAAGTCAAACTCCAATGCTTTTTCCCAGCGGCTACAAGCTGAATCTATGAGGTTGAAAAGTTTAAAGAACAAATTGTTGTATTTCAATGAATTGTTCAAGACTCTTACACAAGGAAAGGAATCATTCAGTAGAAAAATAAACAGTTGAAATCCCTATTGAATTCTTCATTCCACTTGTCAGTTCCCATGGATAGGGATGTCATGATATTGTATGAAGAGAATGAGCATCTCAAACATGAGGCTAAGAATTACCTCAAGTTTATGTAAAATTATTTATAAAAAATCTCTCTCTATTATTATTGACTCTGGTCTGTCTTTTAAGAGATATTCATAGCATGCATCATATCTATTTCTCTTCTAATCATATATAATTTATCTTCTGGTAAGGGTTTTGTGAAAATATCTGCTAATGATCATGTGTGTTTGTGAATTCTAGTACTATATCGCCCTTCTGTACATGATCTCGAAGAAAATGATATCTTATTTCAATATGCTTAGTTTTAGAATGTTGTTTTGGGTTCTTTGAAAGATTTATAGCACTTGTATTATCACATTTGATTTGAATGTGATTATACATGAGTTTAAAATCTTCAAGTTGTTGCTTCATGTAAAGAACTTGAGTACAACAACTACTCATAACAATATATTTACCTCAACAGTAGATAATGTAATATAATTTTGCTTTTTACTAAATCAGTAAACTAGTTCATGACCTAAGAAATGACATGCTCTACTAGTACTTTTTCAATCAATTTTACAACCAGCATAATCTGCATCTATGTAGCTGATTAGATCGAAAGATATGTGCTTAGGGTACCATAACCCTAGGTCAATTGTACTACTAAGATATCTAAGAATGCGCTTAACTGCAATTAAATGAGATTCTTTTTGAGATGATTGAAAGCGTGCACATAAGCATACACTGAACATAATATCTGGTCTGCTGATTGTTAAATATAATAAGCTACCTATCATACATCGATATACCTTTGAGTCAACTAGCTTATCGGTTTCATCTTTATCAAGTTTAGTGGATGGGCTCATTGGTGTTTCAATTTCCTTAGCACATTCCATCCCAAACTTCTTGAGTAATTCTTTAATATATTTTGATTGATTGATGAATGTTCCACTTTTTACTTGCTTAATTTACAATCCAAGAAAGAATGTAAGCTCTCCTATCATACTCATTTCAAATTCTTCCTGCATAGTCTTAGTAAAAACTTAGCACATATTTTCATTAATAGCACCGAATATTATATCATCAACATAAATCTGAATAAAAGGAATAATCATCATTTTTATGTTTAATGAAAAGAGTTGTGTCAATTTTTCTTCTTGAAAAATATTTTTTAATCAAGAAACCACTGAGTTTCTCGTACCAAGCTCTAGGAGCTTGTTTGAGTCCATATAGTACTTTTATGAATTTGAAAGCATGATTTAGAGAAATATGATTTTCAAAGCCTAGAGGTTGCTCAACATATACCTCTTCATTTATAAAACCATTTAAGAAAGCACTTTTAACATCCATTTGAAAAAGTTTGAAATCTTTATAACAAGCATATGCAAGCAGCATTCAAATAGCTTCTAATCTTGTGACTGGTGCATATGTCTCATCATAATCTATCATTCTTCTTGATTGAAACATTTGGTTACAAGTCAAGCATTATTTCTAGTAATGATTTTGGACTCATCTTTCTTGTTTTTAAAAACCCATTTTGTTTCAATAATAGTATGATTTTTGGATCTAAGAATAAGTGTCCAAACATAATTTCTTTCAAATCGATTCAAATCTTTTTGCATATCTAGAATTCAAGATTCATCAAGAAATCCTTCATCAATATTTTTGGGTTCAATTTGAGTTAGAAAAGCAGTATGATTGTAAATATTTCTAAGAAATGATCGAGTGCTTACACCTCATAAAGATTCTTCCAAAATTTGTTCCACTAGATAATCTTTTACGAATTTTTATTGTTTGGTTGCATCTTATATTAAATTTTGATGATCTTTTCTAATGTCTCCATGCTGGACTTTCTCTATTGTGTTTTCTTTGTTAAGATTGAGACTTTCCGTATTATTTACCTCCTGTTTCTTCATCAATGGATTTCTTGGAGAGTAGAGAATTAAATTCATCAAATACTACATGCATATATTCTTATACAATTAAAATCTTTTTATTGAATACTCTATAAGCTCTACTATTAGTAAAATACTCGATAAAGATACTTTCATTAGATTTTGCATCAAACTTGCCTAAATTATCTCTGTCATTCAAAATAAAACATTTGCATCCAAATACGTGAAAGTAACCAAGGTTGGGTTTTTTCTCATTCCAAAGCTCATAGAGGATTTTATCCAATTTAGACCTTAGCATTACTCTATTTATAACATAACATACAGTACTTACCGCTTCGGCCAAAAAATAATTAGGCAAGTTGTTCTCATTGAGCATTGTTATTGCTATTTCTTGAAGAGTTATATTTTTTCTCTCATTTTGTTGAGGGGTTCGAGGAGCAAAGAAATTATGCACAAAACCATTTTTATCACAAAAAGTTTCAATATTTTTATTAATAAAATTTTTTCCCCTATCATTTCGGATACTTGAATAGTATAACTCGTTTCATTTCAAATTCTCTTGCATAATTTGGTAAAGGTATTATGTACCTCATTTTTACGAGCAAGAAATATGACCTAAGTATATCTAGAAAAATTATCAATAATAATAAATGCATAATATTTTTCTCCTGAACTTGCAACTCTATTTGGTCCAAAAATATCCATGTGTATCAATTGCAGTGGTCTAGTAGTGGAAATATATTTTTAGGTTTTAAAAGAAATTTTTGTTTGTTTACCAAATTGACATGTATCACAAATTGTCTTTCAGAAAATTTGCCTTTGATAAACTTCTCACAAGATCATTTTTTGAAAGTTTAGAAATAAGTTTCATGTTAGCATGACCTAGTCTTCTATGTTATAGCCAACTAGTTTCATTTTGAGCTGAAAAATAAATAGTATTGTAAGGTAATTTCTTCAAAATCGATTGTATAAACATTGTTTATAAAAGCAATAAAACAAACATTGCAATTATGATTATTCAAAATAATGCACTTCTCCATTTTGAAAGTAACTGTAAATACTTTATTACATAATTGACTTATGCTCAAAAGATTATGCTTTACCTTCAACAAGTAGAACATCTTCAATTATGAGAGAAGATTCATTACCAATTTTACCTATTCCCATGATCTTCCCTTTCGAGTTGTCTCCAAATTTCACGTGCCATTTTTCTTTAGATCTAAGATCAAAAAATTTAGTCTTATCTCCCGTCGTGTGTCTTGAACATCCACTATAAAAAAACTATTTGTTTTTACTTATAGAGGACTACTTGCATACGTATAAAAATAATTAAAATGAATTTTCTTGGTACCCAAGTTCTTTGGTTCCTTCATTTATTATTATTAGAAGAAACAAAATTTTTAAATACCTATATGACCCTAATAGTCATTGTATGCTTTCTTCTAATAAGACAATCATGATAATTATGACAATTTCTATTACAAAAATTTTAAATAGCATGTGACATATATAAAACATTTGAGTGATTTAATAGTATCTTTCTTTGAAAAAATTATTTTTATGAAAAGAATTTTAAATATTGGACTTTGATATAGAAGGATTATCAAAGAAATTTTTATAAGGTTTGTATTTTTGTTTTGGCATATATCCCAAGCATGCCTTGTCAAAAATAGATCTTTGACTGCCAAGAAGTTTTTCAAAATTTTTTTTTCCATTTGTAAAGTTTTAACAATATTTTCTAAATCAGTTATTTTCTTCTGAACCTCAAGATTTTGATATTTCAAAACGATGTTTTGTTTTCTTAAAATATCAGTTTTGTTTGTTAACGAGTATTTTTTTTTTCAAATTAGTATTCTTGATAACTAATTTTTTAAGTTCCTCATATACCTCTTCTAAAATATTTTGCAATTCTTCATATGAAGAATCTTTAATATTTTCAAGATTTGTTACCTAAAGGTCATCTTTAGCGATAAGACAAAGATTTACTAATTCTTCATTACTTGTTTCACTATCTAAACTACTTGAATTATTATCTCATGCAGTTTTCATTATTTTGTTGCCCTTATTTCGATTTTTCTTTAGCAGATGATAATTTGGCTTGATATGTTCAGGTTTATTGAATTTATAACTAATTAAAGAGCCATTTTTAACTGAATCTTTCTTTGAAAACTTTTTGAAGGATTTCCTCAGATGAACTTTATTTTTCTTTAAGAACCTCTTAATTCTTCTTGTTATCATCGCAACTTCTTCATCTTTATCTTCATTTTCATCATATTCATCACTTTCACTTTTATGAGGAACAGCTTTAAGTGCAAAGATTTTCTTTGGCTTTTGTTGCGACTAAACTCTGTCTCAAATTAATGAACCAAAAATTTAGTGCAGTTTTACCTGCAAGTATACAGGCGTTGTAGTAACTTACAGGATCGAATCCACAGGGAAAGTTGCTTAAAATTAAACTTGTTTGAAAAAAAATATGAAAAACTTCACAAAGAGAAAACAAAAGGATGATATGTACAATGGATGGAAAAGGTTACTAGTCATGGACTAGATTCATATTTTTAGATGTTTGATTGTCGGATTGAAATGTAAATGACTACAAATTAATTAAAATGCAATGCAAAAAGATAATCAAAATTGAAATTGGAGTGTCTAAAAAGAAAACAAATTAACGAACACTTGGGTTGGGTTTGGGACTTTCTTTATTTTGGATTCTAGATAATTTTCTCGATTAACAACCCAATCAAGGCATTGATAATCGGAAGATAAAAAGGTTAAGCTCAAGTTTTGCAATATTTTCCTAAGGGATTTTTTATTTTACTAGCCGAACACACATTAACAAACGAGAGAAGCCTTGATAATATTCAAGCTTTTGTTGTGCCTTACGTCAACAACAAAACAAGAGCAAGAGTTTCAATCTATTTTCAATTTAAATCCAACTAGTAACTTAGTGAAATCAACATTCAACCATAAAATATTGCATCGATCTAGAACCTAAAATAAATTAAGTCTCATTCCACAACCCAAGTTTTAGAAATTAACTACACATGATATTTCTAACAACAAAAATTAATCCTAACAAGGCCATATTAAAATCTGTGAGAAAATATTTAAATAAGATGAAAACTAATATATTTTCCGGTCAAAAGAGAAAGGAACAAGTATAAAAACTACAACAAGCAACGTAAACGAAAAGGTAAAAGTAACAGAAAATAAATTCCAGCCGTCTCTTAAACTCTAAACTAACAAGAAACCAAGCTTAGCTACTGCTGTAGCCGAATGAAAATGAAAGAAAACAGAGAAAGTTCAACTCCCTCTGCTGCTTAGCGTCTGAACAACCAAATAAACACTGAATGAAGAAAAGAAATAAAACTCAAACTCTACTCTGCTGCCTCCCAGCTTCTCACGTTTCCATCTCACGTAACTTTTCCTCTCCTGGTTATCACCGCCAGCTTCTCTATGTCACGTAACACCTCTCCCTCTCTCACCAAGCTGGTCTCACTCCAGCTAGAAGGGTCCTTCTATTTTTTTTCTCTTCTGTTTTTATATTCACTCTCCGAACATCCCACGTAACCAACCCCCCTGCTTTTCTTTCCTTTTACAACTTAAAACCAATCTTCTCAAAACCCAAACCGACCCCACACATCCTGCTTTCTTCCACACTTCAGACCCCACTCCCCACTCCTTCAATCTCGGCAGCTCACCTCACCGATTCCTCTACCATCATTCCAGCCAATTTTCTCATCTTCTTTTCTTTAATGAGGGCCCACGTAAAGCTAACACAACCACTCATTACTCTCCCTCTCTACTCATGACTAACACACCCATTTACGTAACCTGCCCTCACAATTCCTCACGAAAATTCTGCACTTTCACTCTATTCTTGTCTCCAATCTCCCTTTCTTCAATCACGGATCACTCTCAGCCGAAACTAATCAATCAACACTTCAGCCGATTTCTCCTACCTGGTCCCCTTCGACTTGGATGAAACACACTTACCCACTCTCCTCTCAAACGAAAAAGAAAATAGCTCCCCTCAAATTCTGCTGCTGCCTACCCCCTAAACGAAAAGTAAATGAATAAAACAAGCCGCCTTTAGTCAAACGGAAAGGAAAGAAAAATGATCCTGCTGTCTCTCTCATCCGTCCATAAGGAAAAGCATAATTGTTGCATGTTCAGCGTGAGATTAGCTGTTGAATTTCCGTCTATCAACTCCATGTTGTTCCCTCTTTTGTCCCGCATGCGTACACATTTCAGAGTTGGTCAACCCATGTGCTGCTGTCCATGTTGAACTTGAACTGTACCGAAACTCCCGTGAAAAGTTGTTGTTTTCTGCATTGTGTTGCATGTTTGATCGAATGGTGCTTGCATTTGAGTCCACTGCATGTGTCCCATTCTTTCTTTCCTTCCATAAATGCCCTATAATATATAAATGAATTGGTATCATAGTTTAAGTATTTCAAGGGCAAATATGAGACTTGATGTGCAAAAATATTGGCATCAATTAATTTGACATTCAATATTAGAATTTGATGCATAATTAAGTGTTCAATCCTTATTTGATAAAATAAATCACTCATTTAAACAACTTAATTATGCAATTCTAACCCTTTATCAGCTTTCCTTATTCTTCTCTTCTTTTCAATGTGTACTCATGGGTGGTAAGTGAGCTGATGAGTTCATTCACTTCAAGTTTCTTGAAGTCTCTAACTTCAAAAATCTCTGTCACTTTTGGTTCCCAACATTTTGGTAGAGAGTTGAGAATTTTTCTTACTATCTCTATCTTGGAATAAAATTTGTTAAAAGCTGTCAAACTGTTTATGATATTAGTAAATTGAGTGTACATACTAGAAATAGATTCATCATCATTCATCTTAAATATTTTATATTCATGAGTAAGAATATAAATTTTTGATTTCTTGACTTGTGAAATTCCTTTATGAGTAACTTCTAAGTTATCCCAAATTTCCTTTGTCGTAACGCAAGTCATTATTCTATTAAACTCATTTCCATTTAGAGCATTATATAATACATTCATAGCAGTTAAATTTATTGTATTAACTCTATAGTCTTCACGATCAAACTCTTCTTCTTCCTTTTTGACATTTACTCCATCAACTACTTTTGTCGGAATATAAGGTCCATTTATAATGCACTTCCAGATTTCTCGACCTTGAGCCTAAAGGAATATTCTCATTCTAACTTTTTAGAATGAGTAATTGTCTCCACAAAAGAGTGGATGCCGATTACTAGATTGACCTTCATCAAATGAAGCTGCAATGTTAGCCATAAGATCTTAACCTAAAAAATAGTTAATTTTATAACAGAGCACTTGCTCTGATACCAATTGTTGACCAGATGACTAACACAAGAAGGAGGTGAATTGGGTTATATTTAAAAAATTAACAATTATAAATCAAATACACAATGTAAAATATAAATAAAATATGAAGCAGCAATAAATATAAAGAGTAAGGGTAAGAGAGAAGCAAATTCAGTATGTTAACAAGGGTCGGCTCTACTGCCTACGTCCTCGCCTCAAGCTACCTCTTGAGGATCCTCAAATTCACTATTCAACCTCATTCAGGTAGAGATAGAAATCTATTATACATTTGAATAACTCCGCTACAAATGATCCATATAAAACACTCTCTATACTTGCAATCACCTTACACGTGATAATTCAACTATTCCCTATGTAGAACACATTCTACACCCACAAGAGTTATAAACACCCTTTTACTGATACAAGAACTGATAGTAGGTAGGTTATCAGATAGTAGTCCTCAATGAATGAAATAAGAACAATACAACGTAAACTATAGCTCTTTCAAAACGAACAAGATTTAAGACTCAATGCTTAGAGAAGAAAGAATGAAAGCTTTGAATGAATATTGTATGCTCTTGGTATTGTAAATGTGAAACTCTCAAACGATCTAGTTATAGGCCGAAGACTTTATATTCAAATTTAAAAAGATTCACATGTCAAAGACAACATCATTCACTTTTTAAAAATTTCAAACCTAATTTTTTACTTTTCACATATGACAAAAGGAGTACTATTTACTTTTCAAAATTTTCAAATAAAATCATTTATCTTTTGCATAAGTCAAAAAAAGTATCAATCACTTTTAAAAATATTCAAATAAAGCATTCACATGTAAAAGATGACAATCAATCATCTTTACTATTTTTAAAATTTTCAAATAAAATCATCTACTTTTTGTATAACTCAAAAAGAGTATCAATCACTTTTGAAAATATTTAAATAAAGCATGCACATGTAAAAGATGACAACAATTATCTTTCAAAATTTTCAAATTTAATTTTAAACCTTAATCCTAATTTCGAATTTTTAAGAGATTTACAACAATACTTTATAAGTTTTAATGTGAACTTGTTCCCTTCTTACTCATGCTTAATTCCTTGATGTGCTTGACTCTATTGTGTAGACAACTTGAGATTGAGACTTCTTTATTCTTTAAATTCATTTGTTATTACCAAAATTTATGTGTAGATATATAATTACACGAAACTTGAAACCTTGAGTTCAATACCATCTATATTTTTTTGAAGGAAAAAATCATATGATCTTATTGATAGCCTTGATAAAATGAAGGAATGAATATAAGAATAAATAGTCCCTCTTATCAACTCATGTATCCTCCAAAAGGTCTAAAGAATTCTTTGCTAAAATACGGGCATCAGCATTTGCATCCCCTCTATAAATTTCTAATACAAGAAGGGTTTGATCTCTCCTTTGTCACTCGATAAAAAATAAAGTATAATATAAAAGAAAATGGAGAAAAAGAGAGAGACTTTGAGGGCTAAATCTTTACTTTCCCAATTGTTACTGAATATAAGACATATCCCTATTTATAGGAAAACTACCTTGAGGCAAGATAAGATAAATATCTTAAACATTATGAAAATCAAATCAAAGTGATTTAATAATTATGAAAATCAAATCAAATTAATATCATTCCCCTCTAACTCAAGGTGAAAAATTTTAGAATCTTGAGTTTGAAATTGGAAAGTAGCATTCATATTCATTAATTGATCACCAATGAGATGATGGTATTGGTGGTAAAGTGACTAGCAACTAGAACATCAAATCTGGAATTGTGGCTAACAATGGGCTATATATGGCCTTGGTCAATATTAGACCAAAATCAAAAAGCCAAAATTGGATCTGGTACTTTAAACAATGCACACAATATATCAAAACCCAATAAAAATATCTCACAATTACTAGAAATACTCCAAATGCATTAATTTAAGATAATATATAATTGAAAACTGATGAAGATTTTGTGAGAGATAAAGCTAGAGGCATAATAAATATTCCATAGAATCGAGCCTTGCGTTATCCAAGTGTTCTAATACCATGATAAAAAAATAAAATATAATAGAAAAAAATAGAAAAAGAGGGAAAGAGATCACTTTGAGAGTTACATCTTGACTTTCTCAATTGTTATTGAATAAAAAATGTACATCCTTATTTGTAGGAAAATTACATTGAAATAAGATAAAGTAAATTATATCTTAAAAATTATGAAAATCAAATCAAGATAATACAAAATTAAATTTCAGGTTGAAATGTTTGCTAGGGGAAGGTCAAAGCATGGAGATTCTTCTAGTAGTACGGTCAATACATTCTTAGGCCGTTAAGTTTTATTAGAACATCAAACGAAGATCGGTGATTTTCAGGATCTTCTCTTCGAGGGCCTCTCCTTGACATCAGTGTTCGTGGAGCGCAGTTGGTCACTCACTCTGGACCAGAGGAATGAGGCATTCCCATTCTTGGCATATATTAATCTCATCACTGACTGTTATAGAGGGTTCAGTGCCTCTGGTCAAGATGTTGATGGTAGATATATTATTAGCATATAAGGTATTTCATTATTCTTCTTCTCCGTAGACATACTTGTCGACTTTATTGGCATCGCATGTTTAGGGACTGAATATCTAAACACGGTGCCCAAGGAATCTACAGCTGATGAGGAGACAACTGAGAATGAGGGCAGTGATACTAATGGACTGGATGTCCTCTCGGATGCTGAGGTGTATAAGTTGGTTGTTGGTCCAGATGCTCCTCCTTATGATGGGATGAAGAGCATCAAATAGGTTAATTTATCAATTTTTTTTAAGATTATTAACTTAATCATCGCCCACAACACCGACCCTTGGTAGCACAAGACAAAGGTTGGCCTGGATAGGTTGAGATTTATGATACGCGTCACTCGTATGATGCTTATCGACCTGGTAGGTTATATATTCATTAGGATGTGATCAGAGGTTTCATACGTTACGACAAATATTTTGCCGTTTGGCCTCTTGATCACACGATTCCTACTATCGGTGGGGATCCTACCTACTGTTGTTGAGCATATCCGAGAGCTGATTGGACCAATCAACTCCTCCACGCCGTCAGGGAGCATGGGGCACTTGAGACTTTGTCTTCGGTCCTACTACAAAGCCAGTCGATACTTAGACCACAGATGCACACCCGACATATCATGGAGTATCAACCAGTGAGACATGTTTGCAACCCGAGGCATCACACACTGTTACTCCTGATCAGATTGCTGATATAGTGCATACAAAGATCCAGACTGCCTTCTTTGGCTAACGTACAGAGATCACATGTGTCATTTCTGAGTTAGCTGTGAATTTTGATCGCATGTCTCTAACTCAGGAGATGATATCTACTCGATTGACACAGATAGAGGCAAGAATAGATGCAATTGAGGATGTTCTCAAAGGGTTGGCTGGGACATAGTATTTTATATCTTTTATTTGTATTTTGTCTTATTTTTAGTATGGACTGTATTTGATGTTTGGTAAGTTTAATTAATTATGCATTATAATATTAATTATGCATTTTAATCTTTTTATAAATTAATTTTTTATTACTATTACTATTTCTTTAATTTAATTGATTAAATTAGTGTATCCGTTCAAACGCCATATTACCATTTGAACGTTACCTTTCGAACACTATACACTGTTTGAACTTGGTGAAATACATGTTCAAACGATGTAGAGTGCTATTCGAACAGTAAATCAGTTTCCCACTCTTAACCCTCCAATTTTTCCCATCCTTGAATAATTATTTTATTAGGGACAAAATTTATCATCCCTAAGTATACTGTTCCAACACGTTCAAACAGTCTGCATGTTTTAGTATTTTTTTGGAATGAAATCAAAATTCCGTCCCTAAATCTGACCTTTTGGAACGATTTGTATTTTGTTTCAAAGAAAAATCAACCCAATGGCCCAAAATTATTGTAGTGCTAATTTGATAATTATAAAAAATCATCTTGGAGTCTTCACTTGATGTCATCATATGTAGAATCTCCATCTTCACGTGCAGCGTTACATGTTGGACTTGACATTTACTCGTGTTTTTCAACATTTTTTTTTAAAATAGAATTCACTTAGATTAGTAAATGTTGGATACAAGGAGGGACTCCCTCCAAACTGATGCTCTCCTTAGAGAGTTTAAGTGCATCCTTAGCTAAACAATGGGCAATACTGTTAAAATTCCTAGATACATGCATCATAGATCAGTTTTTCATTTTCTTAAGCAGTGTTCTGGTATCTTGAATGATCATTCCTGCATAGCTCCAGTTCGTCTCTTCATCCTTGATCTGTTGAACCACATTGAGAGAGTCTCCTTCCAAAATTATATCTTGCATGTTCAGCTAGTTGCATAGGATGACAATTTTTAAGGCAGCAATGGATTCAGCTAACAAAGGATCAGGGAAAAGGTCCTTTTGGGATCTAAGGGTAGCAACCACATGACCATTCCAATCTCTAATGACCACCCCTATTCCCACTTTGCATTGTACTTTGTCTACCGAAGCATCCCAATTGGCCTTAAACACGTGCAAAGGAGGGGCTGACTAGCTTTGAGCCAATGAAACTACTGGTTTGTCCCTACTCCCCTGGATGCTGTTTGCTTCCTTGTACTCTAGTGCTGTCTGAGTGGTAGTTTTCACCACTGTCTCAGGGGCTTCAAAATTGCCTTTGAATACATATTGGTTCATTCTCTTTCACAATTGGTGAGCTATGGAAGCAAAGGTTGACATGTCATTTTCATCCAGTACTGAAAACATGTGGCATACTATGTTTGAGAATTGAGAGTTGACCACTCTCTCTTTTTGTAGTTTTCTCGAGTTGACACTTCATGCATCCTGAGCTGAGGGGCACGTCCATAAGGCATGTGTAGTTGATTCTAATTCTCTGGTGCATATAGGACATAGTGTAGACTCCCTTATCCTTCTTTTGTTGTTTGTAGGTAGGGACTCATGAGAGGCTCTCCAAAGCAACATTTTGGTGGCATTTGGCACATTTAACTTCCACAGCCCGTGCCAGAAATCACTGTTCCTCAAACTGTTAGATGCTTGCCCCTTTGAACACACCTCCATCTCCCTTAGAAGATGATAAGCACTTTTGACTGTGAATAGTCCATTCTTTGTGAGTCTACAAATTAGTTGCTTAGGGCTCCTGCTCAGGCTTATGGGAATCTTGCTAATAACAGTAGCTTCTTCCTCTGAGAAGACCTCCCTCAATATGGACTTGTTCCATGTCTTCTCTTACTTATCAATTAGTTCACTCACTTGCCATCTTGAGTGCCTATCACTTAAAGGGGATTGAACCTGATATGAAGTGGGTTGGGGTATCCACTTATCTCTCCCTATGTATACTAAGCCCCCATTTCCTATACTCCAGAATAGGCCTTCTTCCAAGACTGGTTTTGCCTCCATAAAGCTCTTCCATAGGTATGAGGCATTACTGCCTAGCTTCTACTGATGAAGTTAGTTCTTGAAAAGTACTTTGCTTTTAGAGCTCTGGCTGCAAGGGAGTGGGGTTGCTGTATGAGTCTCCATCCCTACTTTGCTAGGAGGGCTCTATTGAAGTGATTAAAGTCCCTATACCCTAGCCCTCTGCACTTTTTGTCTGTCCAAGCTTCTTCCAAGGAATCCATTGGGTTTTGACTTTGCCATCTCTACTTCCCCACCAGAAGTATTGCATTAGCTTGTTGATGGTCTTTAAAATGATCTTTGGGAGCTTAAAGATGCTCATACAGTAAGTTGGGATGGCTTGGACAATGGATTTTAGGAGAACTTCTCTTCCTGCTTGAGATATGAACTTCACCTTCTAGTTCTAGATCCTGTTTCTAATAGAGTCCAATATGGGCCTGAAGGCTGCTAGTTTATGCCTCCCCACATAGGAGGGAAGGCCTAAGTACTTCTCAAAAGCCTTTGCTTCCTTCACTTGAGCTGTAATTAGGACGGTTTCTTTGTTGATTGTACTGGTGTTCTTGCTGAAGAAAATTGTTGTCTTGTCCATGTTTAACCTCTGGCCAGATGCATTTTCATATGAGTTCAGGATTTTGGGTAATCTACTCCATTCCAGTGCGTTGGCTCTGTAGAAGAGCAAGCTGTCATATACAAAAAATAGGTGGTTAACCAATAGAGAGCCCCTGGCAAAGGGAAAACCAGTTACTAGTCCTTTCTCTTCAGCCTTATCAAGGATTCCACCAAGAACTTCAAAGCATAGGATAAAGAGGTAAGGGGATAGGGGGTCCACTTGCCTTAGCCCTCTAGTTGGGAGGAAGGTTTCTTGAGGTTCTCCATTGATGAGAAGAGAGTACCTCACTGAAGTTACATACTTCATGATAAGCTTAGTCAATCCTTCTGCAAATCCCATCTTTCTCAAGATAGCTTCCAAGAAGGCCCACTCTATTCTGTCAGAGGCCTTGCTCATGTCTAGTTTCAAGGCCATATACCCTTCTTTCTTGTTTCTCATCCTGTACTGCATTGAGTGCATGGCCTCATATGCCACTATGATATTATCTTATATCAAACGCCCTGGTATAAAGGCACTTTGTGCTAGTGAAATGATGGATGGCAGGAAGGCTTTTAACCTGTTTGCTAAGACCTTGGCAACAATTTTATATAGGACATTACAAAGGCTTATAGGCCTGTACTCAGTAACTAAGTCAAGACACTTCTTCTTGGGAATTAAAATAATGTAACTATCATTTACGTCACCTATTCCTGGCCTAGTTGAGAAAAAGTCCTTCACTGCTGAGAACACTTGTCTCCTACTATAGTCCAGTTGTCTTAATAAAATCCAGCAGAGAAACCATCTGGGCTTGGGGAGCTTAGGGGTTGCATCTCAAACACAGCACTTTTAACTTCCTTAAGAGTGCATTCCACTAGCAAATTTTTTTTCATCTCTGGTGTCACCATTGGCTCCATATCTTGAAGTGCCTCTTCAATTCCTTTCGGGTGAGAAGATTTGAAGAGGTCCTAGTAGAAGCTTTGGAAGAGAGAGCATATGCTTTCATGTTCCCTGGCACATTCCCCTCTATCATTCTTCACCACTTTTATGGTATTGGTTTGTCTTCTTTGTGATGCACATTTGTGAAAGTATTTGGAATTCTTATCCCCTTCCTTGAGCTAGAACTGTTTGGACCTTTGCCTCCATTTGGTTTCCTCCCCTGCCAGCATTTCATCCATCTCTCTTTGCAGGTCTCTTATGGTGTCATTAAGGTCCCCTTGGTTTGACTCCTGCAACCGTCGGATCATGTCACTTTTCAGCCTAATTTGAGTGGTCTGGTTACCCGCACTTGTCTTCTGCCATCTCAGGTGATGTCTGCATTTAGCAAGGCCAATTTTGATGGAGCTTAGGGAATGGCCCCCATGGAAGGTTGTCATCCAGGCCCTTTCTACTATATCCTAACACCCTTCTCTTTTGGACCAGCTGGCTTTATACCTAAACAACTTATGCCCCTGCCTCAGCATACTTGCCCCATTATCACATATAATCAGCAAAGGGGAATGATTCAAATTTATGACAAGTAGAACATGAACCTCCCAATTGCTATAAAGTAATGGCCAAGTTGCATTTCCTATAACTCGATCCAACCTTCTTTAAGTGAAGTTGCCTCCATCTCTTTTGTTGCTCCATGTGAACTTGGAGCCTATATAGCCCAGGTCACTAAACTCATAGGCATCTAGTGCTTTCTTAAACCTTTCCATCTGAGAGAAAGGCCTAGAGGCAGCCCCTGACTTCTCAGCCATACTAAGAATTTCATTGAAATCCCCCATGCATAGCCATGGGGTATGGTTCTAAGGCTTTAACATTCTCAACAACTGCCAACTACCTTTCTTTTTCTCAGCTAATGGGTTGCCATAAAAACATGACAGCAACCAAGGTTGTCCCCCATATTCAGGTGTTATGGTTACTGCAATATGACTCCTAGAGTAGGAGGTCAACTGAGGCTTCACTTCATTTTTCCAAAATAGTGCCAATCCACCACTCTTGCCTAGACTGTCAACCACAAAACTTTGATCAAATCCAAGTTTATTCCTAGTCTTTTCCATCCTCTCTCTTTTGCATTTAGTTTCTAATAGGCACACTACTAGGGGGTACTTTTGCTTCACCAATAAGTCAAGCTCACGAACTGTCTGAGGGTTCCCAAGCCCTTGGCAGTTCCAGCATAGTATTTTCATGAGTAGCTTCTACCCCTGCATTGAACCCCTCAACCTCTTCCTCATCAAGAAGCCTTAGCTTCTTCTTGGCTCTGATTCCTATCTTAGGTTGGGCCTTTGTTTTCTGGGCTTTGCTGAGTTGCTCAAGGCCTATCATCCCACCCTTTGGTCGGTCCATATTGCTAGTTGGGCCAACTCGTGCTCTCGGCTTCCACCTCTTATTAGTGGGGGACCCTTTTCCACCTACTGGGCTTTTTTTGCTACTCTATCCCATAGTCACCCTACCTTTCATGGGAGTGGACTGCTTTGGAGATTTTGCTTTGACCTTAAGGCTTTGCTCGACAAGCCTGCAGGAGCTTTTCATAGAAAAATGTAGTTTTTGGTTCTTGTGTATTGACTTGTGACCTGCAGTCCCATGAATAGACAAAAATTCACTATTGTACACTTTCTGGTTCCCCATGTTTTGAGTTGCCTCAGAGCCGTGTGGCAATCTACAGACCCATTCAAAAGGGGAGCTGTTATCCTCATTGGACAAAGGTGTGGACTGTTGGACAATACCTGGTGGTTCCTGCCATGTGACCTTCACCTCTAGTGGTGGTTGAGACTTGCCACTACCACCCTTCCTCTTGGCTTTGTTCTTGTGTGGGAGATCCCTGTGAAGGGGAAAAAGGTGACCCTCCATACTTCTTGATCGAGAGTTGGTGATGAGGAGCAGTTGATTCCCTCAGCCATTGACCATACTGCTCTTGGGACTGAGGGGCCAGGTTGAAGTTAGGACACTTGCTATTAAGATGCTTCAGTAATCCACACTTTTAGCATATTGTGGGAAGACGTTCATATTTGAAATAAGCTCAGCATTGTTTCCCTTCTAGGTTGATCATTCTGCCTCTCTTCAAAGGTTTAGTAATATTGACTTCTACCCTTATTCTTAGAAAGCTCCCCCATCCACAGCCATGATCATCCACCTCTACCAAGTGCACCCTTCCTATAGTTTCACCTATCCTTCTCCCCACCATCTCGTTCATCCCTACAAACGGTAGGTTATGTATTTGTACCCAGAAGAGTTCTGTGTTCAATTGCACCTCATTTGGAGTCAAAACTCCTTCAAACTCCTTAAGATTGATAAGGTGATGATCAAAGGACCAGGGTCTTCCCTGTAGGACCTTCTCCTTATCAGAAATAAGTTGGAACTCAAGCAAAAACTTGTTGGAACCTAAGTCCCTGAACAATAGTCATCCTTCTGTATTCCACACTTTGGACATGGTGGACTTGAATGCCTCCCTATTAGCATATCGATCATTGAAAATATAGCCAGGAGGCAGTGATTGCCTTTGAGCTTAGTAGCCGTGATAGCATCCTCTGGCAGATGGAGCTCTTGTTGCTCTTCTTCAGTAAGGTTAAGGTTGCACCAACGTTGGGTGATGTTCTCCTCCATTGTTAAGAAAAAAAACTCTAAAGGCTTACACCTAAGAGACACTGGCTTAGTCACATGACTAAGCAAGAAAACTCAACCTTCCATAGGAGAGGACCTAGAACTTCAAATATTCTAATACGGATGAGTTATATTGTCAACTCACTTTTGTTTTACAACATGGAATATGCCTAACACTACATATGGTAACTTAGGGATTTAAACAAATAGAGAATAGTTTTACTAAGTTCATCAAACGGATTAAAATAATTAGAATACATTTGATTGTTCAAATATTATATGTGCACTGCATATAGATGTTTCATACGACCAATGTGCACTGAAAAATACTGCACACAATTTGCATACTTTGAGATTGTACAAATTATTTGATTGTACAAATTATTTTTCTGTCATTATGACAACGCCATTTTTTAGACCATGCGTTTTGCTTTGAAAGGAATACACAAATCGATTTCAATGGTACATGAACATAAAAGTGGAGTCCGACTTAAAATCATAATGAGATTAACATAATAACATCCATATATTGAATGGTCATGACCATTCATTAATAACCTCAAGTAGTTATCGTCCAAATATTTCAATAAAGAATGCCCATTGACCTGGAAAGCAATAATCTTCATTTGCTGGATATGTCGTCTTAATATTCTGTTTATGTTCACTCAGGATTTTTATTTTTATTTTTTGATTCTCATCACCGTCATGTCACTCGTACGGACGAAGAAATAATTTAATAGAAGTAATATTGAACCTCCCAAGAAATCATGTTTCTTGGTTGGGCTTTTATTCCGAGATAGTCCGATGCAATTTTTTAATTTATTTTTATTTAATAATTAAAAAGATATTATTTAACTGATGTTGTAATTTTTTTTAAAAGAAATATATATTTAAAGACATGAAAAAAATAAATCAAAAAATAAAAAAGAAAATGAAAACTTGTCGGTAGCGGTAGCATCTCGGGCTACACGTACAGCCTACACGTCTATAAATGTATGCTTAAATCGTTGTTTCATTTTTTTTTTAACTAAAGTCGTCGACAAACAACGATCATGCAACCTGCTAAAGGGAAAATCTTAAAACAGAATGCAGTGTGCAGATGTCCTGTTTACACCCTTCACGAATTAGAACTTGACACCTCACCATTTTGTAGATAAATAAAATGTACTCATTTCATATTATAAGATTATAACAAAATTTTATGAAACGCATTTAAATTCGATGTACTCACTCACCCATAAGTGGCGATTAGCACCACCTAGTATAATTGCAAACGCACCCTGTGGAGTACTAGCTAGGACCCCTAGTGCTCGGTGGTCCTCAACCACATCGAATCAGAGTGGTTGCAAATCAACAAATCTGAACGAATCCGTGCTAGATCAGGCATATTAGTGTCGAAAGAAGTGGAATTTGTGTTGGAACTGTTTGCAACCATGCAGGAACCAAATCTTGCGTGGATCTCACGCTCCATTGCACTAAGGAGAGTTTGTCACTGCCACCCGTGACATTTTTGGGGTCAACAACCATAGATCTTTTAGATTTGACCAAGGTTTACTATTCTAGTGTGGCAAGTGATCTTCATACACTTTTACAGTTCTTGGTCGATGCCTGCCAGCGATTCGGCGCTTCTTTCGCCTGTATCTTCCTATGTTATAGTTCCTTCTAACCAGCTAAGGTAGTAGAAGTTTCCTTCAGTCAATCCAAATCAGTGACATGAGCACAGATCCATTTACTGTGGCTTTTGGTCGTAGTATTATAGTCTATTTATCAAACTATATCAAGACCATTTCAAGTAGCTTCCCCTTCTAGGAAATGGGTGGAGGTTATGACTGTAATTGAGCCAAGCCGAGTCGATCTTTGGCTTGCTAAACTCAAATCGACTCAAAATATACTCAAGATTGAGACTTTTATTTATTCTTTGTTCGAGCTCAACTCGGTAAGCTAAACTCTCAACTCGAGTTCGAGTTCAAACTCGTCTAACAAATTAGCTGAGCTAGAGCTCGAATTATTTAATAATTAATATTTTAGAAAAATAAAAAAATAAAAAATATATATAATATTGAATTTATACAACTAACAACTAGAATTTCTATTGAATTATAAGATTTTAAAAATTTATAAATAATTAATATCTAACTAGTTGATATTTATCCATAATAATAATAAATTATATGCTTGTATATATTATTAATATATACACATAATATGATAACATATATCTATTTCATATATGATTCTTATATAATAGTATATAAAATTATTAAATATTATCGAGTTCGATTTAAGTTTAATTGGACGAGTACTGGGTGGGTTATTGAACAGACTGATTCATTTACAGCTTTAATGTGGGGTCAAGTTATTGCTTTTTTTTTTTTTTTTTTTTTTCCTTTTTCCTATGTTGTACTAGCTGGTTTGGGATGAATGTCGATGCCTCCCTATTATCTCTTGTATCCTGTAACTCTTTTATAAATTTACAATATGCATGCTTAGAAAAAAGAAAGTTTCAACAGGGATATCTTTCTTCATTAATATTATAATCTTATAATTATACAAAACCACTCATTATTATTTTTCTTAATGACATGGTGATTAATTGAAAATCGTATTTATTATTGTTGTGGGCATGGTATATTGTTTTGAATAAATAAATTCTAACACTAGTCTTTCTCATTCAATGAGGAAATTGCTTTTTCTCGTATTGTTCTGAATAATGGAAAACCATGCATACTGTCAAAAATATTTCTAGCACCCACATATTGACTAATAATGAGGAGAAAACATCAAAGCACAATTTTCTGGTCTCGCCCAACTGGTGTGGGGAAGAATCACATGTTTATTGTATAGCTGTCGTCCTTGCAATATATCATGCATGTTTCAATCTTTTTCAAAATATTCACTGTTTTGTCAATTAATTTGGTATTGATTCTCATTTTAAGAAAAATCACAGTTTTTGTTCTTCTTCTGCATATATATAATATTATTTCCTTATAAATTATATATATAGATATATATAGGCGGCCTTCACGAGGTGATCACTATATATTCTAGAAATTCATTTGATGATCTGAAACCAACGTATTTGAAACCCGACTATTAAAACTTTAGACTGAAGGCAGTTGGGACGTACGCCAGACACAGACAGTTTCTCCTTTCGAGTACAAAGGGCATGGAATACGTACGTAAGTTCATTTTTCAAGACCGTACTATATACTCTCGAGACAAGAAACGGAGAAATGATGATCAACGCGGTATGCATGCAGGCGGAAAATTTTCAGTTGATCTCATATTAATTCTCATAAAAAGACAAATGTCGTTACTCAAAACCAATGTGTCTGTCTAATTCAGCTGCAATGCAACAGGTCTCACATAATCTAGCCCCCGGCCACTAAATGTTGAGCATCCACATTATGTTTATAATTAAAGACCATCGCATGTGTTAAAGAACATGTTTCACCCCGTCAATAGTACAGATAATCTACAACGAAATTAGAGGGCGGCATGGTATGTCCAGTAAAACTTCAATACTTAAATTAGAGAGAAGTTATCTCAATATAAGTATATAAATGAACATATCAAATGTGTTAATTATATGTATTATTTATCGGACCATGATAAGGGTGATAAGGACTTGATCTAGGAGGATTCGAGTCAAATGATGTTGAGTTGTCAGATGACACATTAATTATACTGAGATACCTTGAGTTGACAGATAAGCACAAAAATGATAGGAAATTGTGATTTTTTTCTTATTAGGGTAGTTTTAGATGCACTTCAGTATTTTGGCCATAATTTTGGATACAGATATCAAAATTGCATCTATGACCCCAATTTGAAAAGCTATTATCGGCGTGCACATCGTGGTTACCAAGCTATTTTTAATTTACATGTTTTTAAAGGACTAAATCCATTGTTTTCCCTTCTGAACTCTCTTTTTTAGTTATATATATATATATATATATATTTTTTTTTACCTTTTATAGCAATATATCATTTATCATTTAGAAAGTAATTTTGAACTCGATTTGGGTTAGATTTTTGTCAGATTACTTTTTTTTTATTACATATTTAATTTTGACATGATTATTGAGATTTTGCAATTTTGGTAAAATTTTGAGATTGACAATTTTCAACTATTGCAGCCTGGCTTGTGGGTTGATTTTGGACATTATTGAATTAGATAATTTTGAATTGAATAGTAGAGTTGTTTTCTCTGGGTTTTTGGGCAAATCCCTTGTTTTCTTTCCTTGTGAATTGTCTGTTGAAACTATCTTATAGAATAATCACAATTTTGTCTAGAGTCAGACTAATCTCCAAAGATTATCTTGAAGACCCTCAGCATTAAGTGAGGTGGTCACCTCCCTGATCAGTCGTAGATGTTATCTACTCACGTTATCTATAACACGTATCAATAAGACCAATCCCTAGGCTCGTAGTTCAACCCTTGGCATCTCAGATTGTTTGGGCCTTTTCATATATATGGGTTTATTCCTCCAAGCCCCTAAATATCCCTTCCAACATGCATCTAAGAAAAAGTGAAAAGATTGTGCACCTTCAATTATGTTTGTTCAAGTACAGCCATAAATCTCGAGCAAAAAAACTCAGTCACAATATGAACTGCTTGTTTTAGCCTATCTATCTACATAAACACTAATATATTGATGGAATATACAGCTAGCTAGGTTTAAAATAATGCATGTGAGGCCAAAGACCCTCTCTATCTCAATCGATTGATGCAACACTTGGTGAGTTATAATGAGATACAAACCCTTTAATTATGCATGCATATGGGTCACATTAGATCTGTTAAAATAGATGGGTCAACCTCGGAAAATGTTAGGCGGTTTTGTTAATTAAAAGCAAATTAATGACATCTTTTAATTCGAGTTTTCAGTTACAGCAACCATCTTACGTACATCTTGAATTTTCAAGATTAAAAATGATTGCGGAGACTCTAATAATCTCGTAAGCTCCTAAGCAATGACGAGAGAAATTCATGAACATTCGAAGTGGGGCGCTCTAATTTGATAAACAAGAGATGCTGACTTAAAAAAATTCCGTTTCTCGTGATGTAGATCGATCGAATTCTTAACTTCATATTAAATATCTCATGCCTTACCAAGTACCCTCATGATGATTTCAAACACTCGTTTTCATTTCTTCGTCATATAGCAACTATAGTACCTGCCAATAAATATGAAGCGCAAAGTCAAAAATGGTCAATTGACCTGCCTGCTCTGTGCCCAATAATTCTACTTATGTCTCCCTGAAAGGAAGAAAACTCGCGCCACCTTTGTAATCTTCGTATACATTTACCATCACATCATGCAAGATTGCAGGCTTAGTAGGAACGTACGTCCATTTGTGCTTATCATTTGAAGTACTTGACCAACAAATAGATCAAAATATTATAATATTTAGGAAGTCGGTTTGGCCTTGAGGCTTTTACAATTTTTCTACATCCTTCTAATAAAATAATATTTTTTAATTAATAAATTATAAAAAAAGTATAATTGAATTGTAAGGCTATAATTGCTCTTGGCCTTAATTTAAAGCATGAACTACGTACCATTCAGTACTAGCTAGCTAATTAATACAAATTATGATATATATATATATATATAATTAACAAATCTGCATGCATATATGGTTGATAGTCTTACAGTCCTAGAAAGTTAATTAATATTTAAGTACTGAAGAGAAAATTATCCCAAAAAAAAAGTAAAAAAACTACAAAAAAATAAAGAATAGAAAAAAAAAAAAAAAAAAAAAAGGAATGAGAATAATTAGATTCTAACGGAGGAGATGGTGGTCGCAAAGTTCAACATTCGACCACTAAAACAAGACAAAAATTGTGACAAGTGAAATTGCAAAAGTCAAGGAAGCATCAAATGTTGAAGCATAGAACAGAGTCATCAAGTACCACGGGAGAAAGAGACGAGACAGATGTGACAGATTGTTGGGATCAATAATTCTAATGAATGATCTCCGAGTCTCAGGATTATTTGGAAGGTTTTCATTGGATAGACGTTTCTACTACTTAACGAGAAACGAGAAGTACTTCCTTTTTGTTTTTTTTTTTTTAAAGTCTCTTAGAGTATAAGTTCTGTGACCGTTTCATGATCTAAACCCTAGCGTCTTAATCAAAACATTTTTTTTTTTTTGGAACGTTGTGGACTAGGCTGGGTTCACGCATGCATGGAGGTCATGGATTGGGTGTATGTTTTTATTGCAGGGTTTCACATGACCTAAACACTATTTAAACGTCTGACTTTTAGAAACCAATTGTTGCCTCTCACAAATTTACCAGCTGATGATGCTGGGCAAGACGTAAACTTACGTCTTGTTTGAACCGTGAGATAAGATAAAAAAAATTTTATAAAAAAATATATAAATAGTAATAAAATAATTTATAAATATATAATAATAAAATATTTAAATTAATAAGTTTAATTAAATTTTAAAAATAAAAAAATAAAAATTAATATTATTAAAATATAATTTTTATTTTGAAATTTTTATATTTCATTTAGAATTTTAAAAAAATTATAATGATTAAGTAATAATTAAATAAAATGATAGAATATTTGAAATTAAAAAATATTTATATTTATATTATTTAAATATTCAGATAAAATGAAATGAAATATGAGGACTTTACTATCCAAATCAAGACTTACTCTTTCTAAAAAAACACAATTCACAGATTTGAAGTTGATAGCATATTCCTGGAATACACAAATAACCTTCACATTTGGAAATCCACAGAAACTAAAAGTTGGTATGTTTGATTCTGTCATTGGTTGGACCTATTTCAAACAAAATGGCTCAGTCAGAAACAACAGCCACCTGATTCATGACCTCCACCCTCCTTTGTTTTTTTCGGGCTGTCATATACATGAAATTTGTGACATGTTGTGTAGTAGTCACGAACAGTGTTTCTCACTTATAAATTGGAGAGGTCCCTCCCTCCCCAATCACAGTCAGAACCACCTGCCAGCTTTAGGTTCACCTCCCAACCCCTCTGTCTCTGTCTCTATCTCTCTCCGGCCATCTCCGTCTTTCGTTCCGAACAAGGGTTCTACATATATATTAGAGAGTTCCGGGTTGGCTTTCAATAAAACACTTTTGCCACACATCAGATATATAGCTTTCGTTACTCTTCTAGGGATCTTCTTGTATTATATTATCTCTCCATTTCTGTAATCTTTCCTTTCAACCCAGAGCAATGGATATTGCTTCTCCAAATTTTGAAAATGTTGGACCTTTCACTCGTGCATGGGAATGGCTCAAGGCCTTGCCTGTAAAGTTATGGGCTATGGCAGTCGAGTTTGCAAATAAGATGAAGAAACTTGGACAAGATGATCCCCGAAGAATAATCCATTCGCTCAAAGTAGGAGTGGCTATCACGTTGGTTTCGTTGTTCTATTATGTCCGACAGCTCTTCGACCGTTTTGGTGAAAATGGAATATGGGCGATTTTAACAGTCGTTCTAGTCTTCGAGTTTTCAGTTGGTAAGAATGAGAGTTATATATCTACCAGAATTCTCGTCGCATTTATATGAATTTAAAAACTAAGAGAAACTAATTATTGCACAAAAAATTCTGAATTGGTGGCATGAAATTCTGATGCTGAACTCTTCTTTCCCATTATTTATAGGAGCAACATTGGGAAAAGGCCTAAACAGGATGCTGGCAACGTTGTCCGCTGGTGCGCTTGCAGTCGGAGTTGATCAGGTGGCAACTCTCTTCGATGGGACGGGACAGCCCATAGTACTTGGAATCTTTGTCTTTATAATATGTAAATACATAGTCCATTGCTGTGTTAACATTATTATTAATATTTCCTTCACAATCATCCAAACTGGTTAATTTCATGGTTGAGACATGTGATGTGCATGCAGCTGCAACGGTAACATTTATGCGATTCTTTCCTGCACTGAAGGCAAGATACGACTATGGACTGATGATATTCATATTGACTTTCTGCTTGGTATCTGTATCGAGTTACCAAGATGCTGAGGTTCTAGAGATAGCCTACGAGAGGCTATACACAATCATCATTGGTAGCTTTATTGCTATAATTGTATGCATCTGTGTATGCCCTGTTTGGATTGGAGAGACTCTGCAGAACCAAATAGCTAACAATTTGGAAAAGCTTGGGAATTTCTTAGAAGGTATTCTTCCAAACCACGACCAAAACTTTACATGCATGTCATATATATAATACTTCTAATTTTTTGTTTTCTTCGTGCCTTGTTTTATTGTTAGCATCAATTCTTGACCTATTCAAAGTTACAGGATTTGGTAAGGAATACTTCAGATTGTCAGAAGAAGGGCATTCCACGGATGACAAATCATTTCTTCACGGGTATAAAAGCGTTCTGACTTCTAAAGACAAGGAAGAAACTATGGTACGTGTGAGTATAACGTTGTCAACCTAATGTTCTTAAATATTTCTCCAGCAAAGAAAAACAAAAAAGAAAGGAGGTGTTACTTGAATTAATTTCCACCAAATGATTCAATCTTTCTGAGTTTGTATCATTGTTATTTTTGGATTTTCAGGCCAATTTAGCGAGATGGGAACTTTGGCACTATCGTTTTGGGTTCCGTCATCCATGGAATCGTTACCTTAAAGTTGGAACCTTGACTCGGCAGTGTGCCTACAAACTTGAAGACCTCAACGGCTACCTCAACTGCTTTGAGATCCAAGCAGTAAGTCAGAAACACCCATTTCCTAAACAGATATTTCTCTCTTGGACAACCAAAGTTATTACTTAAATAAGAGTTTTCTACAAATGACTGAGACTCTTGCATTTATATCAGACCTTTTTTCCTCTTCTATTTTGAGTCTAAATTCCTTAATTCAGTGACCTATCTTTTGCCATCCTTACAGACACCCACCGAGTTCCGAAGAGAAATTCAAGAGCCATGCATACAGATTTGTTCAGAATCTGGCAAAGCACTGAAAGAATTAGCATCAGCGATCAAAAAAATGAGGCGGTCAACATTAGTTAATTCCCATATTGATAGCTCAAAACTTGCAGCCAAGAATCTCCAGTCCATGCTCAACAATTCCCTCTGGGAAAATGCCAATCTCCGAGAGATTATACCAACTGCTGCAGTCGGATTAGTTCTAATCAATATTGTGCCATGCACTGAGAAAATCGTGGAGGCTTTTCAGGAATTAGCCTCTCGTGCACGATTCAAGAGGATGGACGACAGAGTTTCACCGAACAACGACGTATAATTTGCTTCATAGATAGCGAAATTTTCCATGTTGGAGTGAGTGCATCCGTTTCTTGTTAAACGGGATCGAGTTCGATCGATAATATATAGATAAGAAGGCTTAACGTCGTCTCATGATCGATAGTAAATAAGCTCTCTTTTTACATGTATCAAAGGAGGGGACAGTAGCCGTACGTAGTAGGTTGTGAGCAGGGCATCAAATGTTGTAAGCCAGCCTTCATATATACATATATTTTTTAAAAGAAAAGATGAGATCAGTTAACGATAATATCCCAGCAGTCTGAGATCTGACAGCCGGCCTTTTCGACGGAATCATGAATTAATATAAAATTATCAGAAGACTCCTACTTTTTTCATACCGTTCAAGACCTATACAACACAACAAAAGAAAAATATTATAAACTCATAAACAATCTAATATAAATTATTTTGTCACTCATCAACCAAACTTAGACCCGGCTTGGATATACGGTATAGATGATTAGATATTCTCATCTATACCGTATATATATTAGTTTTTTATATTTCAATATATTATATTTTATATTTAAATTTTAAAAGCATCTACGTAAATAAACAATAATAAGCAGTGTATGAATAGTAAACAGTATATAAATAGTAAAATCTGATAGTTTATAATGCACGAATAGTATGTAAACAGTGCACAATTCGATTGAAAATTATAACAGTAGGACCCACATCTTTTTCAAATCTCAAAAATTAAAATTTTTAATAAAATGAGATCTTATTTAAAATCTTTAAATAAAATTTTTTTGAATTTATATTTAATGCAACAACTTAAAATGAGACATGTGGCCTCAATGTAAATTTTATGCCTTGATTTAGAAAAATCTTCAAAATTTTATTTAAGAATAGAGATCATGCATTGTATTAAATATTAAATTTAGTATTATAAATGGGGCCTTGCACACATTGAGAAATATAAAAAGTTTTAAAAATTTTATCTAATGAAATGGTTTCTTATTTTTTCAACTAAAAAAAAAAAACTCACTTTTATTCTTGGGGCCTTACATAGGGTTGGGGCCTTAGGCCATGGCCTGAATGACTTTACTATTGAGCCAGCCCTACTTTGTTTTTTTGATAAAAGCATATTACATTCATTAATAATGAATATTATAAGCTGAACCTGAAACATACATTACAAGCCAACTTTAGCATTAATAACTCTCCAATACACAACTGTGACTAGCATGCTTTAGTCCTTACTGCAAACTCTATAGACCCGTAGTCTAAGAGACAACAAAACTCTGTCCAAGAAAGAATTAACAAATCTCATATTCTGTCTAAAATGAAGCAAAGGTCATGGACAAAATTCAAGAGACAATGAGTTCTTTTTGGATTTTTGTTGTTCTAAAATAAAAGACAGTACATAAATTAAAAATATATGAAAAATTAACGAATTACATCTTGGAAAAATTTAGATTTGCATTTTCAACCTTATAAGAAAAAAAATTACAAACACAGCAACTGTAATGGCATGCGAGGGACACGCGCCACCTTGGGAGTATGGCGGTTGGTCAGGTCTGAAGTAACTGGTGGCCTTGGATCCAGAAAAGCCACGCGTTGTGGTAGAATAGCACCCCTAGCAGCTTTGTAACCCATTAGTAAAGGTATTCCGGCTCCTTTTTATTTTTATTTTTTTATTTCTATAAGCACAAACTTTAGGAGTGAATAATATTTAAAAACATCATTTTAATCTAGATGTGGCGATAGTAATATTCTAATGACGAAAAACTGAACAAAAGGGACTTAAACGACAGTAGTTGCAAATGTACTCTCAGATCAAGTTTGAGCCATAAATCAGAGCTCTAGTTGGCCACTAGTTAGAAAGATTCAATAAATTCTTCAGCAGCTAATATTAATAGTTTATAGCTAATCTATATTCAAATTCTATCCCAAGATTTAGTACATGTCAAATTATTTTGGAGAACCAATGTTTGATCAATGAACCACCATACTATTGATACTTGTGAGGCATCGAAAACCCATAGATTGTATCAAGAAGCCACAACTAAATAGAGAATCAAAGGGTAAACTAGAATTTATAGAATTTATTAGATTAAAAGTATATTTCCGCCAAAGGCTTGTAGCCTGATGGCATAACCCCCAAGCCTCCAAAATTGAGGTCTTGGGTTCAAAACCCTCCTCCCTAAATGGCTTTTATTTTTTTTGTAAAATAAAAAAAGGCTTATTTCCAAATATTTATACTTTATGTAAATAGTTTTTACATGCACATATGCATTGGCCATATAGAAACTGAGGAATTCAAAAATGTCAATAAAAAGCCAAGGACACTTGGTAACTTAGTAAGTAGAGATATCTAAATAACTCCTACAGCTTGGCTCAAAGTGGTAAAGGCGTTGGGTTTAGGAGTATGCTTCCTTAGATTTAAGGTTCAAATATTCTTGGGTGTGAACAATTTCTAGGGACCATTGAATTTTTTCATTGAATTACCCAATGTGGACTTGCGAGAAACTTCTTGCTGAAGGCCTGTGAACTTTCGTGATGAGTCAGGATGCTGTTCTGGACTCCCGGTGCGAATTAAAAAAAAGGTAGAGATATCTAAATTAGACTTTTTAGTTATGATAGAAATTGAATATTGCTATGATTTTAATGCTCTATTATATGAAAGACTGAAAGCTTTATCAAGACATTACTTACTGAGAAGGAATAAATGTTTAATTGAAGGTGATAATGAAAGATTGAAAGCTTTATCATGACACGAAGTATTGACAAGGGAAAAAATCAAATTGGAGCTCTTGACCATGCTGAAGTTAATAAAAATAGACAATACAACATATTTGGTTTTTAATGATGGTTGGGAAAAGTGATAGTCCCCAAACTGTCACTAAAAAGTATTTTCTGTGACGGTTGTTGGAAACTGTCATTAAAGACAAATGAGATTTATTTTTTTATGTTCGAACGAAGATGAAAATTATATTCGAACGTTACATTTACGTTCAAACATTGAGGCTACTAACGTGCAAATGTGAAATGGTTTTGCACCTACGTTCGAATGTTAGTAATTAATGGTTGAATGCACTACAAGAGATATGATTTTTTGAGACAAAACAATTTGTCTCAAAAAATGGAAATTTTGTCCCTAAAAGTTTTGGGAGATGAAAAAATTTCGTCTCTATTTTGTCTCAAAAAGGCTGTCTCAGAAAGTTTTCAGAGATGAAAATCAATTTTCGTCTCTGAAAAGTATTTTTAGGGACGAAATTGGGCGGAATCGGTCGAAACCGTTCGAACGGAAAATTTTTTCTGAGACAAAAAAATATCGTCTCAGAATCAAGTTCGAACGAAAATATTTTTATTCGAACAACATGAAATGTTAATTCGAACCAATAACCATATCTGACCAAGTCCGTTCGAACAAACAAGTTCGTAAGTGACTTTAGTTCGAAAAAAAATATTAACTGTTCGAACAAATAATCTATTTACAGAAATCTTCTGTTCGAACGGACTATTAGAAATGAATTTATTCGAATGAGTATTTAATTGTTCGAACGAATGCATGGATTGTATTTCCCGGGTAAGTTCGAATGGGTATATTTTTGTTCGAATGAGAATTTTTTTGTTCGAATGGATATTTTTTTGTTCGAATGAGAATTTTTTTTGTTCGAATGGATATATTTTTGTTCAAATGTATGCATAAATGGTAATTTACCATTCGTACGGTATTGATCAAACAAAATGAAATTGATATTAATACAAATTGTAATCTATATACATCAAATTGTAATCTATATACATCAATTGTTCAAATGTTTAC
The DNA here is from genome assembly GCF_018687715.1 of Carya illinoinensis. NCBI lineage: Eukaryota > Viridiplantae > Streptophyta > Magnoliopsida > Fagales > Juglandaceae > Carya > Carya illinoinensis. The sequence continues at coordinate 24,662,918 of NC_056764.1, forward strand.
AAACATCATAAATATTAAAGGCAATTAAAAAACACCAAATGAATTATGATTGTGGTGGTGGTGGTGGTATAGGGTTTTGAGACATCATTAATTGAAATTGTTCAAATATTTTTTGGTTATTTAATTGTAGCCTTTCTTCTAATCTTGCTTCTAAATCTGCTGCTTGATCTAATCGGGTTAGCAACTCTTTTTCCTTCGATCTCAATCGTTCTATATCAAGTGCAGCTTCCTCTAATTTTTTAGTCTTGTCGTCATTCGATCTGGCTTTAGAAGATGATGAAGATGTTGAAAATGGCTTCACGCAACGTTCTAAGCCCCTCAAATATCCAGAACGTGATCCAAGAACTTGAAAAAATATTTGAGCATCGTTGACAGATGATTCATCAGATGGATCCACAACAGTATCTTTAAGAGATATCATCTTGTCCTGGAAAAAGAAAAACATTAAAATTAGTATATGTAACAAAAATATATTTAGATAATGAAATTAAATAAACTTAAACTTACATAATTTGCCTCTGCCTCAGGATTGCTCCAAACACCATCACGATTTTTATGTGTTTTAGCATACAATTGGGTCAGATCATAATCAGTAGCATTTTCTTCTTGCTACAAAATGAAAATTAATATCATAATTTATACGAAAAAAGTGTATATATTAAGATTTAATGGAGACAATACGAAAAAATAATATCATATTTTATTTAAAAGATATGCAGTGATAAAATACCTTGTTCTGGCTCTGGTGATGTTGGCCCACCATTATTGACAAGTGAATCACACGGGAGTTAGTAAGTGATGGGGATGTCTCACGTGTTCTTTTGCATTTAGGAGGCATTTCTGTTTGAAATTATAATAAATATATAAAATGAAGTATTAATCTATTTAATTAGACTACTTAAATATTTTTAATTATACATTATAATTCTTTAATTAAATATTATATAAGTATATTCCATCATGTTAATCATCTTAATTAGAGTACTTAAATATTTTAAATATTTAATTATAATTTTTTAATTAATTATTTTTTAATTATATTTTAACTAATTAATATTTTAAATGTCGTCTCAGAATCATATATTTTAATTATATTTTATTAGTGTACATAAATATTTTCAATAATTCATTATAATTATTTAATTAAATATTTTATAAGAGTATTTAGAGTATTAATCTATTTAATTAGAGCATTTAAATATTTTCAAATATTTAATTATAATTTTTAATTAATTATTTTATAATTATATTTTAACTAATTAACATATTTAATTAGAGTACTTAAATATTTTCAATAATTCATTATAATTACTTAATTAAATATTTTATAAGAATATTTAGAATATTAATCTATTTAATTAGAGTACTTCAATATTTTCACTAATACATTATAATTCTTTAATTAAATAATGTATAATTAGATTTTAAGTATTAATCTATTTAATTATAGTACTTAAATATTTACAATTATACATTATAATTACATTATAAAATGTCTACGTAATTGGTACTGTTCGAACAAACACTCAAACTGTTCGAACTAAATTCTGGTCGAGTTAGATTCCGTTCGAACGGAGAAAATTCAATTCGAACGGAGAAAATTCAATTCGAACGGTATTCAGAGTGTTCGAATGGGACCAAGCCAGAAACCATTCACGAAACAGAGCAAAAAACTGAACCACAAAACACAATTTTCACATACACTACAGCATATTTCAATATAATACATTGAAAACTAAATGATTATCCCTAAATATGATTATTAAATAACTTAGAAAACTATAAAAACTTACCTCTAATTTTTGCAATCCAATAAAAATATTAATCCACAATACCTATATGTATAAAACACATTAAACCATTGTTCTATCCCAACAAATAAATGCAGCAAATATCAAGATACTTGTAAAAGAAAATCGGAATGAAAAATGACAAAAAAAAGACATATTACCTCTTGTCCTTGTCTTTTCTCCCTAAAGAATCTCTTTTCTCTCACTTCTTTAAGCTCTCTCTATACAACACTCTCTCAAAGCCTCTGTCGCTCTCTCTCCCTCTCTCAAACTTCAATCCGAGTGAAAATGAAGTGAAATGATCGATTTAATAATATGTGAATTTATGTTCGAACGGATTTTTTAGCAGTTCGAACGCAAAAATTCAAAAAGACCGCTAATTTTTCCACAATATTTTCTCGTTCGAACTAATAATATAAGCGTTCGAACAAAAAAATGGAATATTCTCCAGCATATACTGATAATTTGGCGCGAATTTTCCCTCCAAACAAAAAAAATTCGTTCGAACATACTTTATCTCTATTCGAACTCTTTTATATTCGTTCGAATAGATAATTCTAGAAATATATAAATATACACATAATATTTTCAATATTATTATTAGTATGTGTAAAAAATATATACACTATATAATGCTAAGTGTCACTAATAGAATAATACTAATTTTCTTACCAATCTATAATATTAAGTTTTACTAATAGTATAATATTTTATTTAGTATCACTTATAGTGTTATAGTTATAATTAGTATCACTATAAGTATAATAGTAAGTATCACTAATAGTATAATACTAAGTGATATTATAGTATAGATAGCATAAATATATGAAAACTAATAGTACTATAATATTTTATAATATATTCTAAGTACTTGGTTTATTACTAATATACAAACTAAATATATTAGATATATGTATTTTGTACTTATATTTCATGCAATGTTTTACTATATACTTAGTATATTACTTTATAATGCAATACTTTACATAATACTATTTTATACTCATCTAATGCATAATATATATACTATTATATATATACTAGTTACTTACAATATATATAAGTAACTAATTAAATACTCTATACTATATAATATAGATATCTAATATATATTATATATATACTATATTATATATACTAGTCCAGAAATTTTTTATTAGTACTAATATTAGTATTATATACTAGTATTAGTAATATAAAACGTATTGTTTTACCTCTTGTACTTATATATATATATTTTTTATGAATTATTATATAATTCATTCGAACTTATACTATTTTCGTTCGAACTTATACCCTTTTCGTTCGAACGAAATTATGTTATATATGCCGCGATACAGTTTCTTCTCTGACCCCATTTTGTTGTTTTGGGGCTAAATGACACAAAAGTAATCGGTAGAGCTCCATCATTTCTACCAATTAAAATCTTGGATTATGGTGAAAAACTAGTTTGTAGATTCGAGACTGAGTCGACTCAACCATGTCTGTTTGGCTTAGTTCCGTTCGAATGAGCCTAAAGTCCATTCGAATGAAATTCAAGACCATTCGAATGGAATTTATTGTCATTCGAATGGAATAGAAGTTCATTCGAATGGACTTTAACGTCATTCGAATGAAATTTTCAGTCATTCGAATTGAATTTTAATCATTCGAGCTAAAGATAATATTTGGCAACCCTTATTGTTATTTATATTGAGGGAATTCATTCAGCCTATCATGGAAAAGTTAAAGGACCTGGAAGGATGCTTACATACCTTACATGAGGATTTTGATTTACTTAATAAATAGATATTGTTAGTTATTATTTTACTATTTTTATGTTGTATAGAACGTCTAACTCTTTTTGGGATGTAATTAATGTATGGTTTTTATTTTTAGTATTTTCTAGCCTCTTTATTATTAATTATATTTTCTTCTCATTACACTTAATGTTCACGATAATTAAAAAAATGACAATATCTTTAAAATAATATTTATTTAACTAAAATGTTTTTAAATTAATTATTACATATTTTTTTATATTTTTTAATATAAAAAATATGTATTATTACAATTTTAACAATATATCTTTTCAATTAAATAATAGCGTTCGAACAAGGTAATACTCATTCGAACCAATTATTTTACATTCGAATAGATTAATTATCTGTTTGAATTAAATTTTATTAGTTCGAACGGTTAAGATTTTTGGAGACGATCTAATTCGTCTTAGAATCTCCGGTTCGAACTAATATGTATTAGTTCGAACGGATTTATAAGGTACTCCATATTTTGAGATGAAATTTAAATTTCGTCTCTGAAAAGTATTTTTAGGGACGAAATTTATTTCGTCCCTAACAAATTTCGTCTCTAAAATTTAAATTTCTTGTAGTGATGTTAGTTGTAACTTTAAGTTAAATATGACTCTAATTTAAAAATTATGTGGTTTGTAAAGTGCATAATTTGTGATCAAGTCTAAAAAATTGTAATATATATTTATATATACAAAATTCATAAAATATAATTATATATTTATGCATAAATATATATTTATATATACATATATAACAATATATTTATGTTTATATATATTTGAAGTGCAATGATTTAGTATTATAGTTGGAAAACATAATATTAAAGAAGATTGAGAATTGAAATTAAAAAATAATAGATATATTAAATAATATTCTTTTTTACATATATTCAAAGCAAAATACAAAATATGATAGAATTTCGTAAACAACACTAGATGAACGTGTTGTTCACGAAATTCTTACTCCGTATCTCCTCAGTTAAGAATTCAACCTTGTCATTGAGGATATCTACGCAATGGGCTATCTCGGAGATATACATGTTTATAGCCATGATCTGTCGATCAATATGTGTAGTCAGCTATGAGATCACCACATCCACCCAACCAGACCATGCATCTCCCACAGATTTACTTGTCAGCTGCTGACTACTAGTCCCCACACCAGGCCCTAGCTTCAGAGGAACTAGATCCACTATAGGGGTGGTTGATGTCGAGGATGCCCCCTCACCTGTCCCATGCTATGTCAATGCGTGGTCATGTCGAGGGGGCTCATCTGCTCTGTGACCTCCTCACTGGGCTAGATTGGCATGCTTCAATCAAGTAATAGCTGGATGATGATGACACCATATGAGAGGTTGTCTATGGAGACGATGCTCTCCTCGTAAGAGATCTTCTCAAATATGCGCAATGGCAAATTGAGGGGATCTCCATGTGCCACTTGGATAAAAAATTATGCCTGTGTCCAACTAAATGTAGTCTTATGTGCTATAGGATCCACGTTTGTTGCAACTATAAATTTCTTCCTCTCGATTAGCATGCGGTCTCTCCCAATGAGGATGTAGAAATCCTCATTTTGGCCATAATCCTGAGCCTCACGATCAGTACCCTCAGCCTCTAACCGGTCTACACCCCCAGTTAATGATGGCTCAGCTCGGCCAGTAAAAGTGCCTTACCCTGCCTTGAGTGTGCCGTGTGCAGATGTAGATGTAGATGTGCAAATCACAGCTGCATAACCAGTCCTAGAGTCAGTTGTAGTTGATGTCTCAACTACTTGAAGAAGCCCGAGGTGGTTAGTGATGACATCCGGGTGAAATCTCAAACGACACACTGCGTACAGTCACGGTGTGAGAGGATGCGTCCTAAGGCATGGAGCACATCCCCATATAGAACTCCAGAACCATTGAGGGGTATACCTTTTCCCTCAATGTGCACATATTTCCCCAAGCTCTACTGAGGAAAACATCTCTGAGGCTCATCTTCTCCCATCTGAACTCATCAAACTTATTAATCAGGACCTCTTGCTCTACCATAACAATGCGAACCCCGATTCGAGCAGTGTCCTTAGTGGCTACTTCCCTCCCCCGTTTCCTGGTATGCAAAGGATGAGCCATATCCTGAAAATAGAAAATGAAAAAAAATTATTAGCATTAGAGTATTATTTTAAACTGCTCTGCATTAACGTTAAAACATAATTGGAAATACGTTCAAATGTTAAGTTAAAATGTTGGGATGTATGTGTTTAACGTTGAAACATAATTACTACTCATTTGAACGTATAGCATACATGTTTGAAAGTTAATTGCATGACGGCTAAAATTTTTGATTCTGTGTGTTCAAACATTATTCCTTACATGTTCGAACATATGAGTTTGGATGGTCAAACGTTAAGATTTACGTGCAAGCGTAAAATATACACATTCGAACGTAAAAGGCAAAACGACAAATAAAAGTGGGAAGTACTACGTCTGAATGTTTATATTAAATGTTTGAACGTAACTACTAATAAAATTAAAGTTTGAATGTACTAAAATGTACATCTGAAAGTGAAATTCAAACGGCTTTGCATTTGAACCATCATACGTTCAGACATTCTAGTTGAAACATCCGAACATTACTACATAGAATGGCTGAGTCGCCATTCTAAAAAATCACTGCATTTTGGTCTAAATGGCCAAATGCCACCATAGAAATTAAGTATACACTTCAAGAAACCTTTCTATGGTGGCCATTTGGGCAATGGCAACTCGTGGTGGCCGAAAAATGGAGTTGAAATTTCGGCCACCTAAATTTCTTAAATATTCTCATTTTTTCATCTAAATCTAATATATGTATATATTTATATATATATATATATAATGATAAAATAGGGATGCATACCTTTTTGTGACGGTTGTGGCGGAGTTTGACGGCGGCTGCGAGTGTTTAACGACTACGTTGACAGTAGAGAGAAATGGGAAATGTCGCAAAAATGACGTTTCTGTTTTAGTTTTTAGCTTAAATAGACAATACATTCTAACATAGTTTGATTAACATTTAGATGTTAATGTAAACATCTAAACATGTATGAACCTAACATTCTAACGTAAAATAAAATGTATGAATGTGATATTTAAAACGTTTGAATTTATTATATAATAACAATGTCAAACAAATAGTTGTGTCATATTGTTAAACTAGGGAAAGATATTGTAAATATGCTCACAAGCTTCTTGTCTTGGAGAGAATGATTGATAATTAGCTTGAAGGAATGTCTGTCTAGTTACTTGATTGTCAAAGTCTCTTTGGCCTTGAGAGTTGTCAAGGTCGGATAGTTTGTGATAGTTAAGTAATTGTACATAAGTTTAGACATTTTTTCAAGATCATTCTCAATCGTTTCTTTACAATACAGGTAGCTCATGAGCATATTATTCCATCTAAGCTCTAGTTTAACAATATAACACTATTATATTTGTTTGACATTGTTAATTCAAATAACATGGAAATATTGTTTGTAATATTTTGTGTAAGAGATTGTGTGACATTGCATAAATAACCCTAGACTTGTTTGGAAATTAGTATACGTTTACGAGTAGACTAATTCTTGAATTGTCTAGTGTGAACAGTTTGAGATTATATTATCTGTATTACACATTCTTGTTACTTCTACTGAATACGTTTAGTATAAAGTTTCAGTGTCTTCCTCTAGTGTTCTTCGGATATACTCTTCGTAGGATCACAATCCCTCTATGTGAAAATATATACTTGAGAACTATGGAGCGGTGTTGCCGAAATTTCTACTAACATAGAAAGTAGTAGAGTGACAAAATATGTGCAATATGGATAATATAATCTCGAATGGGATAGGACCAACTACCTTATCGAAAGAGTAGTTCGAATTGGAGCATGATATGCATGTGAATTTTCTCTGGACATGTTACTAATAGACAACTTTTTTAGAAATTGACAAAATTTGGATGCATCTAGGTGATAGACTTGGAAAGGATTATGCACCCTATGCTCGTGGAGTAAGAATCTTCATTGATTTCGCAAGGACCTCTACTGATAGTTATGGTTACATTAAGTATCCATATCACGGGTGTAACAATTTATGTGTGATAGTGTTGGCTGAAGTTGAAAGTCATATATTTGTGAATAGTATGGATCTGGGGTATACCCGATGGGTACTGTACAATGAGCCGTATGCACAGTTAGCGAATGCATTGTTTGGTCATCAAAATTATTTACGGCATATGGATGATGATTATGTATGGGATGATATGGAGGAGATGTTAGGTGACATTGGACTTGGGATGTTTATGGATGAGGTTGATGACAATGCCTCAAGTGGGCAAGGGACTGATTCTGAAAATTTTGTTGCAATGTGGGAAGATACAAAGTGCGTACTTTATCTAGGATGTATAAAACATTCAAAAATGTCTTTTATTGTGCTCTTACTTGACATTAAGTCATTGTGTAGGATGTTGATGAAAGCAATAAATATGGCCCGAGATCACCTGTGAATGATATTGACGTATACATGTAGCTGTTGATTGAAGAGCTGAAAGAGTTATGGGAAACAGGCATCAGAACTTATGATGCATCCATGTCGACATCTTGTCTGATGCATGTTGCGATAATGTGGATGATAAATGACTTTCTAGCATGTGAAAATCTTTCCGGTTGGAGTACTAAAGGGAAGTTAGTATGTCCAATGTGTAATGAAGAAACTGCTAGTGAGTGTTTAAAATATTCTTAGAAGCTCTATTTCATGGGTCATCGACGTTATATTCTACGTAAATCATGCATGGAGAGTAGAATGCGCTAAATTTGATGGGAGAGTATAGGACAAAATTGCACCAAATGAGTTGTCTCAGGAAGAGATAGTGGAACAATTGGTACATGTTAGACTGAACAATTTTGGCAAAAGTTGGGGAAAAAACAAGAGAAAATGAGGTGCAACAGAATTGAATTGAACAAAGCGTAGTATTTTGTTTTTACTTGCCATATTGGTTGCTCTACATGTTGTGACATAGTTTGGATGTAATGCACATAGAGAAGAATAAAAGTGATAACATACTAGGTACATTGATGATCATTAACAAAAAGATGAAGGACACAATCAAGACGAGGAAAGATCTTGAGAGAATAGAAATTAAACATAATCTACATTTGCAAGTGGAAGGCAATAAGGAAATATCGATAGATGTGTGAGACCTAATGACTGAAAAATTAGTGGATTGAAAAGTCATGACTGTTAAGTATTTTTGCAGAAGTTATTACTAATGGGAATTCTTGGGAAGCTAACATTTAGTGTACGTGTCGCCATATCCAAACTATGTATATTTTTTAAGGATTTGTGCGTCAGGTAGTAAATCGAGCTATGTTGCGGAAGATGGAAGGAGACATTGCTACTATACTATGCAAATTTGAGCAGATCTTTCCAACACCTTTTTTTGATGTCATGGTCCATTTAGTAATACATTTACATTGGGAGGTATTATTGGGTGGACCGATGCAATTCCGTTGGATGTATCTAGTTGAAAGATATTTGGGTCAACTGAAGCGCACTGTTAGGAATAAAACCAGAGTTGAGGGTTCAATAACATAGGCCTATACACACGATAAATGGTTAAAATTTTGCTCTCTATATTTTCGTGATGTTGAGACACGATTTAATTTTCAAGAATGAAATGCTGATCTTGTTACTCTGCCTCCGAGTGAGCGATCAGTGTTTTCTCAGAATGTACAACCATTGGCTGCACAAATGGGTTACAATTTAAATTGATGGAGAGTTGGGTAAAGTTCGGTGGTACGTGCTAAATAATTGTCGAGAGATTGATGACTATCTCAGGTATGCCATTGCATTCCTCCAACCATTTTTAGTTAAAAAAGTTTAACTATAACTTTTGTGCTCAATTATATTTATTTCATTTATATACAATGATCACATGGACAAACTTAGGATGGAAGGCATAGAGAATATAGAGGCAAGACACGAGGAAGAATTTTCTGGATGGTTTGAACAACGTGTATGAATAAGAATTATATATATGTTAGATTTTGAAACTTTTAACTCTAGGTTAATTTTAATAAGTATTTACTATTTCAATTGATAGATTTTGGAACAACGTGCTCGTGATCCAGGATCAGTTTCTTCTAAATTGTATGCATTGGCCTGTGGTCCTTCAACTAAAACACTTCGATACACTGAATGCACGGTTCACGGTTATAGATTCCATGCTCTAGACTGTGAACGTAGAAGAAAGACCCAAAACTGTGGTGTGTAGGTCTAGGGGAGTCATGTAATAGATGATATTGACAATTATGGTTTTATATATGATATAATCAAATTGAAATATTTGGGTGGGACGATGACATATGTCTTTAAATGTGATTGGTGGGATCTAGGCGGTGGTCAGCTTTCGATACATAGGGATAATCACTTTATGAGTGTCAATACTGCATCTAATTGATTTGAGGATGATCCATCTATATTGGCTTGTCAAACTACCCAAGTCTATTACTTGATTGATCCAATGAAAAACGCTAATGAAGATAGTCGAGAGATAACTTGACGAATGGTACAAAACTTATTCCTCAAAATATATATGAAACAGGAACAAGTGCAGATTACAAGAATAGTGGACATGAAGATAACACTCTGATTGTAAAGGCCTACCAAGAAGATGGAGAGAGTATTAACTTGTTTGTTGATCTCGGTGCACTTGATTTGCACCCCTTGTATAGAAATGAAGTCCCACCCATCCATCTCGACCCGTCTGTATTAAATGATCATTCAATTCAAGTACGTGAGGAAGAAGAAGAAGAAGAGTCAGAGGAAGAAGAAGAAGAAGAAGAAGAATTTGGGGAGGAAGTGGCTAAGGAGGATGAAGAAGAGGTTGATGATGACGACGAAGATGTTGTTAAGGGAGATTCTGAAACAAGCATGGAAAATACATCTGAAGATGAATAATAAAAGTAGTAAAAGTATTTTACAATATAGGGGACTGTAGAATGTTATACTTTTCATAATTTCTTCTACTTAATTTTATTTATTATATTAATCATTTTCAAGGATGCCACCAAAATGACAAAGAAGAAATGTGCCTCCTCCGCCAAGTCCAAGTGCTGAACCCATTGAGGACTCCCCACCCAAGGAATCCACTCCTAAAGATCAAGTTAACATGATAGAGAACAACAGCCAGTTGACACCTACCAGTAAGGAAATATCTACTAAAATTAATTATATATTAATACTTTTGTCTCAATAACTATATAATTAATTGATTATATTATTATCTATTAGTTAATGCATATGCTCATCACGTTCGTGGCTATACACGTGGCATTTCTCTAAAAAAAAATTGAAGGCATGGAAAACTCAAGGTCACCATTCCTGATAATTCTACTAGAGAAGTGGATGATAGTGCAGGAGCAACTTCCTCCTATATTGGCACAGTGGTCGATGTTCATGCTCCATTTCATGTGCGATCATGGAGAGATGTTTCAAATGAGATTAAGGAGCACATTCGGAGTCCTGTGATGGTGAGTTGACTTTGAGAATACATTTGTTCACCTAGGTTAGTATATCATATTTTTGACATAATTCACTTGTTAGGATGAATTCGATCTACACTTTGGCTGTAGTGAGGATTTGAGAACTGTGAAAGAGTTAATGGCTGCACTATTTCGACGTCACAAGGGACTATGTCACGATCACTTCAAAAAGTTTGAGATGTTGGAAGTGGATGCGTAGTCCCCTTTCCAACAAATGAAGTTAGATGATTGGAAAAAAATGTTGTGATCTTTTCCCATCAACAGATTGTCAGGTATTCTAGATTTATTTACATTTTTATTTGTTCTATATATTATATGTATATATATTACAATTAACATTATTAATTAATGTTGTAGCACTTAAGTGCTACAAATGCATAGAATAGATCCACTCTGACTGTCTACCATTGTGCCTGCTCAAGGTCATTCCACCGTCTTGCTGAAAAAATGGTAATTAATAAATTATAGAATTCATTTATTTTTTTAATATTCTTGTATATAAGTACTAACACTGTCTTTTTCAAATTGCTAATGTCGCTTTGTTAGAAACGTAATTATCCTAAAAACTTTTCCCTCGTTTATGTCTATGTTGCTACTTACACTAATGAGCATAGTGAGTGGATGGATCCTACCGCTCCAGATAATTATGTAAGCGGTGTTAATTTTGTTAAATAAATTATGCAACATGTTATCTAGATTATTTTTTATTTGTATTTTTTTTAATACGTTACTTATTGTGTGTTTTCTTTCAAATTGCAGAAAAAAATGATGGAAATGCAGCCAGCTTCTGGGAAATCCTCTCTAAGTGACATATACATATTCACGGAAGTGCTTGGGCCCGAAACTAGTATGTCAAGAGGTTTGGGATGACCTTTCAAACATTCATCCAGTTCATCTTCCTCAACCTCATCGACCTTACAAATTAATAATTTTACAAAAACTTTAGAAGCTGCACGATACGAGAATGAGTATATGAGGTCGAGAGAGCAAGAGATGGAGTCCCTCTTAGAGTGATAGTCTCATAGGACCAACAAAGAAACCAAGAGGAAAGAATATGCAGTGCAGTCTAAGAGTAAGTGCAGCGGGAGATGATAGTGCAAATGAAACGTGTTATGTCTTTGCAATGGAATTGTGGTGGGCGAGGAGGAAAGAAGAAGAAATGAATTTTAGTAATTTTATCAGTGTTTTAATATCTAATTTTGAAACATTATAAGACATTGTTAGTTGTTAAATGATTGTGTGTAAATATGATATAATTGGTATGGTTTTTTTAATTTTTTTTTAATTTTATGAATTAGTATTTTTGATCTGCACATTCAAATGTAAATACAAAACATTCAAACATTGGTTCACCATCGAACAAATATTTGAATGTAATTGAAAAAATTTAAAAAATAACATTCCAACGTACAACAAAACATTCGAATGTAAACACACTCAAACTCACAATGTTCGAATGTTTAAATGATTAACGTTCAAACAAACATCCGAATGTGCACACATTCGTTAACATTCGAATTAGCTCTCAAACGTTATACTAGTTACGTTCGAACATTGGTCCGTTAACGTTCAAACTAAAATTATAATATTTAATACAGTTAACATTTGAACGTTGTAACGTTTGGACATATCAACATTCAAATGTTTTACTGATACTTTCGAACAATAAGCAGCGAGTGTCAACTTCTTTCATTCTAATGTCAATTGGTTGGGTTGACATTCGAACATTACTTTATATGACAGTTTTTAACCGTCACAAAAAAAAATATCACGATCGAATGTTATACCAAACAGAACACATCCAACTGTTAATAAAAAAAGTACTTTTAGTGATGGTTGCATAGTAAACTATCACTAATTGTATTATGTGATGCACATTAGATGACGGTCGTAGTGACGGTTTCAAGCTATCACCAAATATATTTAGTGACGTTTTGGTCATTTTTTGGGATGGTTTCCTCTATCACAAAATACAAATTGTGTTGAAGTGAGAGTGATACCCCTCGAATTGATGATTTAAAATCAATATACTTGGGTGGAGTGAATGTTGAGCCTCGAGCCAAGGGCTTGCCCTCATGCTAGTGGGGCCCCCAAAACGTTCTCTAACAGGGTGTTTAGACCTTGAATAAAAAATAATATTAATTAAAATGTTCTTTCTGGCAGAGATTTATGAATCTTTTGTTGATAACTTGGACACTTTTACGATTTGAGGGCGAATTAAGCTTGGTTTGGAATGAGAGGGCCAGGCTCTCAACCTATCTCATCTTATAATTACAACTTTATAAATTTTCACACAAAATACAATAAATAAGTTAACTTTTTCAAATCTCAAAACAATAGATAGTAATATTAAAAAATAATATTCTAACTATATTTTTTTCAACTTTCAACTTTAATCTCAACTCATCTCATCTCAACTCACTGTCCAAACCTAATCTAAGTTAAAGTATGAAAGATGAAAAATTAATAATAAAATAAATGATGTTTCAAATCATTTTTATGGTAAAAGAATATGTTCGAGACTTGAGATGATTTTTGCATGTTTATGTTTATTATTCATTTTGATAAGATTGCATTTCCCTCGTATGAAGGTTTATTTCTATAAGATTGCAAGTATGGTTGACTCTTCATGGAAGGGAATAACAAAGTTGAGATTGACGCATAGTACTGAATATTACCAGGTATTTATTTGTAAAAATTTGTAGAAATTGCACTGAGCTGTTACATTTTGCTAGACAATATTTAATGCGTTCTAAATATGTATCTTAGTATATTCAAAGTTTAGACAAGCTAGCTGTGAGTTATATGTATTTGACATGAGCAATGAACCCATGTTTCCTTAAGTTGGATAAAATTTTAATAATATCGATCGGTGCATGGATATTGTACTCTCTCTGATACATTTTATTTTAGATATTTGAAAGTTTCCACTGCATGTGAATTTTTTTTTTAAAAAGTTTAGATTTATTCTTCATGCTGGATGCAATTAATTAATATTTGTTGCAAACATCTTCTCATATATATAATCCTTTAAAATGAATGGCAGCTTGCTTTAGAGATCAGTAACAAAAATGATTTTAGTTATCGATCTATAGCGTGCTATGATCAACGTAAAGGCCGGAGTACTTGACTGAGGAGAAAAGTATATATATATACCTCATTCTCTTCATTGTATTTCAAGCCACCATGCATGACTGATCAATATTCAAGTAATATTCATATTCCTGAGTGTTTTGCTTAAAAAACACAACGTTCCAATTATATATTCAGTTTTGACTTCCATTTCTTTTAGGTCTTGTACTCTTTTTTAAGATTCAAACTTGAGAATTGACAACAGATATCATGAACTGGAAATCAATTTTAATGGACCAACTGTGCATAGATGTAATAATTGTCTTTGTAAATTATTCTTTGTAAAGATGTAATTTTCCTGAAAATTACGCTCACAGACGCCGCTTCAAATTAAAGTTGTTATCTGTCAATGTTGAGTGTTATATCTGCTTTGCTATGACGATTCTGATCATCATCACTTCAACAATTTCTATGTATTATGTAATTAAAAGGAAAGTACAAATCACAAGTCTGTTTATATTTTTAAAAGATCGATTAAAATTATATGTGAAGATTGATCTTGACATCACTAAAAAACTCAAGAATTCGCTCCTCCCAAAGGAATGCGATCGGATTTGTCATGTTTCTAAATTTTCCAAATAGATAATGTCACAATATTTGAGGATGAAAAATGTATTATGATTAAAAAGATGATGGCTTATACCCATCTCGGGGTTGGCAATCCCTACGTTCCATAGAATGTACTGCCACCGGCTTGTATCTCTTTGAATTTTTAATGGAATTCTATACCCGTGCAACATTAGACATTAATGATGTTTCTGCAATTTATTAATAAAAATTACTTTATTTTTTTATTTATTTTTCAGTTAAATATAACTAGCAGATAATTATCTAATGTTGTCATATATGTTACATTCTAAGGTCAAACAATGCCTAATGTTATCAACTAACATTAGAACTTATCCAAATATAAGGCAACCTTATATTTCTCCAAATAAAAGCCTAATCATATAGAATCCAAGGTTACGTGTCCGACCATATTCTCACAAGACTAATATTGGTCATCAGTAGGCTTGACTCGTCCCAACCATTATGGATTAATTTATTTAACCATTTCAAGCTATCATGAAAGTTGAGACACCTAGGATTACTTCCTCTTAAAATTGGCCTCGCCTCCAAAGTTCATGTTTTGACCTTCCTTCTTCCATTAGGATGTTTCTTAATCCAAACAAATTTAACGTTCTTCTTGGTTAAAGCTGTGAGAGAACTTGATAACCTAGACAATCATTCCACAAATCTTAATAGTAACTGGCTAGACCCAAGAAACTCCTCACCTTATACATTGAGGTGGGTCGTTGCCACTCAAATACTTCCTCAATTTTACTTGAGTCAAATATGACTCTTGCCAGAAATATCACTTGACCTAGGAACTTCACTTCCTCTAGCCAAAACTCACACTTGTTGAGTTTGGTGATCAATTGGGAATACAATAGTATATCATATATGAATACCACTACAATTAGGTCTAGGAGTGGCCAAAGCATTGTATTCATAATATCCATAAAAAGCTGTTGGAGAGTTAGCTAACCCAAAAGGCATTACCGTTAATGCAAAATAGACATATCTTGTTCAAAAGACTGTCCTCGGTATGTCGCCTTCCTTAATCCTCAATTGGTGGTATCCTGACTCGAGATCGATCTTAGAAAACACCGTAACTCCTACCAATTGATCTAATAAATTATCTATCCTTGATAGTGGATACCTATTCTTAATGGCCAGCTTATTCAGCTCTCGGTAATTGATACACATCCTAAGGGTTTTGTCCTTTTTCTTAACAAATAACACTCGTGCTTCACAAGGAGAGATACTAGGCATGATAAGCCCTCTTTGCCAATAACCCTTGTACTTGGCTCTTTAACTCTCTCAACGTAATTAAAGCCATCTGATAAGGTGCTTTATTCACTGGGACTATTCACTTAATTAAAGCCATCTGATAAGCCTTTTAACGCATAGGTGTGTTCGGTTTCCTACTAAAGTTCCTCTAACTCCAAATATGATTGAATAGCAGTCCTTTAGTCTTGACCATCCCACTATAGGATGATATAGATAGACAAATAGAGCATCGTCTACACATCCGTATGGTCTTCCTTACATCCAATCCTTAATCTTTCTCCAATTAAGGGTCTCCCATGTGGTGTTAGATGATACATTTGTGTTGAGACAATATGATTTACCCAGTCGATATCCTTTTTTGGAAACCCACTTCAAATGTGACTTCTCAAATGGAGTGTGGCCTTCTACATATAGCTTTGCCAACTTTTATGTGCTTCCTTGTAGACCCAAAAAGCTCATACATGACAGCAAGGGTTTGGTCCTCTATCATTGCACACTTTGCACTTATTCTTTGCCATTGCTTATTAGGTGGCTTTCTTAGCTCACTTACATAAGGTGAAAATTCCTTTATCACCTTGCGCAGGGACGTGCCAACCAAGCTTTCTACGTAGTGTTGCTTACCCATATAATGGAGTTACTGCACTTTGCAACACCTATAACTATTTTTAACCAAACCAATGGGGGTAGTCTCTCATCTTTCTTTCCACTCAACTCCATAGGACCCCTTACACTGGCGAGGCCCTTATAAACTGCCCCACCATGTACAGAGAACACAAACCATCTCTCTAGTCAATTTCATCGTGTCATAAGAAGCCCTTTACCATCGCAATCAAGCTTCTTTGTGTAGTTACACTCCCTCTCTCTATCTTACGAGTTGATGTTAAAATGGGTTGTGAGCTTTAAGATAAGTCAAATACGGGGTCTAAATGTTATTTCAAAGATGAATTGTGGTATTGATGTGATGTAGGTACATAGTTAAGTCTATGGGTTGGGTTGAGGTATTTAACTATTATAGTTCATGGGATATACTATAAGTGAAATCTAGGTATATATTTGAGAGAAATATAATGTAAGGTTTGATGTAATGAGGCTATGATAAATTATGAGAAGAGAAAATTTTAGAATTTAATTTTATTAAGGTTAGTCATTTGGATGGTAAAAGTTAAGAGAAATTTGTTGTTATGGGTATTAAAGGGATTTTATGAATCAATACTATGGCGTATCTATGGCGTTAAGTTTATTTCTTACATATGATAATGTTTATGATTTGACATTGGTGTATACTGTGATAACCCGTTTTTACGTGTGTTTTCACTGAAGGAGTATTTTTAATTTAATTAATATATTAGTTTATTTATTTTAAATTAATGTATTTTAATTGGTTTTTAATTTATTTGATATTGTGTTTAATTTATTTTAATCGTTTTATGGTTTTAAAATCGTTTTCAGTGGATCTGTTTTTGGTTTCCGGAGTGAGGATTGGATCTCATTTCTTTTCTTTTCTCTTTTTCTTTTTCCCTTTTTTCTTTTCTTTTCTTTCTTTTTTCTTCTTCTTTCTTCCCCGTTTCCTCTCTCCGGCGCGCTGCCCCTTCTTTTTCCCCTTACCGTCGCTGCCACTTCGACCGCCCATTGCACCGCCGTCCGGCAGTTGTATTGTAAACCACCCCAACCATTCTCTTTCCCTCCCACCAGAGTTCATCCCCACCAATTTTCAGAGCTATCGGACCAGCCGTTAGCTGCCACAAGCCCTTGAAAGTCACGGCCCTTGGAAGCCCGAGGATGCGGCTCCGCCGGAGTTCTGAGTTGGAGTCTATGCTTTGTAATTGGCTTTGAAACTATATTTGTAGTTTGTAATATTTTATTATGTATGTTTGAACCGCTTTGTATTAAACTAAGAAAAATTCTAGTACTTAGTTATATGTCATTGCTATCCGCTGCGTGTTTCTTCGTGCACATTTGTCTTGCACACACTTGGCACTCGTTGATAGGGTGGTGATCCGTGTTGTCACCATCCAGACGTCTCGATTTTTCCGTATCCGTAAGTGGGGATTTGGGGGCGTGACATATACTTACATGTTCATTGTTATAAGTAATCATATATGTAAAGAAATTATTTGTTCGATCCTACGTGATAAGTAGCATGAGCATAACCTTATGTTTATTGCATGGTAAATGACACTGTTCTTTTAAAGTATTATATATGTATGAATCTCTATTGGAAATCCCTTTTAAAGTATCCAAGTTATGATTGATAGAAGTGATCTTGAGTGCCTTGATGATTTGTACATGCCAAGGGTTTATGCAAATGGTTAATGTTATTTTGAATTTTACATGCATCATGATATGTTATGCCGTTTCATAATATTATATGATTTCCATGCATCATGATAAGATAAAATATGATAAGGTATGCAAAGCATGATCATGATTTAATGCATGACGATTAAAATATGTGATGACAAATGTTATATTGTAAGTATGGTGGGACCATAAGGTAAGGGCATATTGCATTTTCAGAATAGCGGCACTAGTATTGCATCTAGTGATGTCATCATCCTCATGTTTGAATTTCTGCCCATGGCCACAGGTGGAATCAAGATTGTGAGGATTACTAGCCTCAACTCATGAGGTTCAACAATGGATATTGGCAGAAAATAAAATCCAAAAATCCAGAATAAGGTCCAAGCCCCTCACGTAGGTTAGTTATTAGCTGCAAAATAAAATCTAAAAACTAGAGGATTGACTCCATAAGCTCCTCGAGGCTCCTCCTCAGCTTATTTGGCATCGTCTAGTTGAGGCTGCACTATTCCACCATTCTCTGACACATCGTCTACCATTCTAACAGGAATGGTAAGTAGGGCTATCATAGTGAGACTTATAAAATATCAGCAAGTTTGCTTCTAAGCTACCAATGGTATAATTAAACATGCATGACATTAAACATGATATGTATACTAGATGCACATTGGCTTGCTTATAAAAACATAGCTTTAATGAATATGGCATGCTTGCTTACCTAAGATAGTCTCATAAGTGATGTCTTGTATCATGGAGTTGCCATGATGTCTTACTTCAGGGGGTCACGATGATGTCTTGCCTCATGATATGATGTCTTGTCTCATGGTGTTACTATGATGTAAACTTAACATTTCATGCTTGACTTAAAAAAATATTCCATGACATATTTGCATGCTTGATGAATGTGATGTGTGACAGATGTTGATGATTAATATACCAATAAAATAAGTATAGACAAAAGATGAATATGATTGCTTGAACCTTACCACCTTGCATACATAAATATATCATAAGTTAGAAGCTAACCACAGAAATCCGTGCTTAATGAATGCGTAGCGCGGGTAGAAATCAGAGATGTTAGAGGATTAGAAATTCTCACTTCACCTTAGAAAAACAAAATTTACTAACTTAGTTCTTAATATACAAAATTACCACTTAACACTTGAGAAATTACAAATTAGCCCTCTAAACTTTGGAAAATTACCAACGGGCTCCAAAACTTACAAAATTTTCATACCTAATGTAAATTTCATTTTATGTCCATTTATGGACTTGGATTTAACACAAACTGACATCTAGTGTGAGAGACCCAATATGGCCAAAATTAACATGGGCTAGAAATCACACTTGGCTTGCCATTTGACTATTAAACACATCATCATACCCAATCAGAAGTTAACAACTCATAATATCAAGCATTTAATTCTAGTATCATGTGCCAAGACACTAAATCAAGCATTTTACAAAATCATAATCTTGCCCTTTCAATAATCGTACAAAACATCAAGATTAGGTCAAACTGAACTTAATCTTGGGGTTTGACCTAATCTTGATGTTTTTGGTCTTTCTATTGCATTTTAACACCAAACACTCCAAAAGTTCATAAATTTTAACCTCTAACATGTTAATTACTCAATCCTAATTGATAACATGCATGACAAAGCATCGAGTTCTTTTTTTTTTTTTTTATCTCTCCAAGACACTCTCGATTGCTCTATAGAAAGGAGTTGAAATTTTGCACAAAGTGTGAGCGAATAAGAGGGGTAGAATGTGGCTATAGGAGCTGACTTGGAGTGGGTGGTTTGCATGAAATATGATGGGAAGCTTGCTTGTGCAAGAAGAGAAAAATATGCTAGAAAGGGAGGGCTGGAGTGTGCTGGCCGAGTGGATGACTTTGAGGTTAGAGGCTCAATTGGTTGACCTTCCATAATAATATTATTTGTGGATGAACTAAAGGTACATGGTCAGGCCATGAAGCGGCCATTGAAGGAAGAAAAACTTGTGTAAGAAGCTAAGGGAAAAAAGAGGGCTAGAACAAAAGTAGCCTATTACCCATTAGGGTTTCATTTAGGTCAAAACCTTATTTGATAGCTGACCAAAATGTACTTGAGTGGGTGGAATTGTGAAATGTGTAAGAAGGTATGTTGATTTGCATGGTTTTCATTCCATTAACCATACACATTTGTACTCCTCTTGACAAGTATAAAGTGGGCTCCAAATGGAGGGTTGTGGTAGTGCCATATGTCCAAAAAGATTTTCTAGTGATCCTAGGCTAATTTGGACATTTGACATGGGGATTCGATGACTGTTTGGACTAGGTACCATGTTGTGCACACTGGTTGATCTACTATTCACCCATAAACTTGAAACTTTTTATTACACCATAAAATCTTAAATCTTCATCTGAGTGTAATGGTGATATTTGAGATATATTGACTTGTCCTTTTTTGGCTCTGCTAGGGTTTTCTCTTGAGGTTACATTTCATGGCTGCCGCCAGGGCTTCTATGGGGGCCCCGGCTTGTCCTCGATCGGATGCAGATCTGGTGGCACAAACGCCTCAATCTCTTCCGAAGGTGGAGGTGCCACTGCGTCCGTTGAAGGTTTTTGAGGGTATTCCGTATGTTTCCTTTACAAAGGAGGAGATTGAGCATTCGGCTCCACCTTTTAAGTTTTTGTTAGTTTTGAAGTTTCTGTGCAGACGACCATTGTTGGATAATATTAGAGCCTTCTACAGATGCAGTAGGGTTTGGCTGCTCAACTAGTGATATCAGCGATGGCTAGTCTGTGATCGGTTTTTGTAAGAATGTTGAAGGAAGAAGATTTTATTAAGGGCTTCTCTCAGGAGGCACCTGAAATTGATGGAGTCCAATACAGGGTGTTCCAGTGGTCGACTGATTACGTTGAGGAGAAGGAACCGTCTGTGGTTCCTGTATGGATTTTCTTACCTGGGTTGGCTCTGAATTATTATCATGGATCATTTTTATAGAATATTACGTTACCTCTGGGTCAGTACATTCGAAGGGATAATTGTACGCGTTGCTCTACAAAGACGGATGGAGCAAGAGTTTGTATTAAGATGGATATTTCTAAACCGCTAGTGGAAAAGTTTTGGATTGGTGTTCCTAATCAACCGTCGAGTTGGGTACAATAGCTACTTTTTGAAACTCTCCCTTGGTATTGTACAAGATGTTATATGCAAGGGCATAATTTGAACACGTGTATGAGGGACGTTAAGAAAATTAAAGGTTGGGAAGGCAAAATGAAAACAACGTGGGAAAGGAAGGAGAAAAATTTGGACAGAGGGGCTGGTAGCAATAAAGAGGTGGGACTGCTTGTTGAAAAGTCGAATTCTGAGCCTGTGAAGAAGAATGATACTAAGTTGGTAGAGGGGGAGAATAACACAAATCAAGGTTCAGTCGGGGGGAGAAACAGTTGGTGGTGTTAGATGAAGAGGTACAGGGAGAAAAGGCACAATTGAATATGAACTTAACTGAGAGGGAGGTGGAGGTGGAAATTCAGCAAGGAGTCATGCTGGTGGAGAGGGATACGAGGCATATTGTATTGGAGAAGGAGAGTGCAGGTTTGCATGGTGAGGAGGAGAATGTCTTGACATATTCTGAGGATGGGAAGAAGGAGGGTGATATGGATGTAGTGTGTGAAGACAGGGGTGAGGATTAAGATAATATGGAAGTAGAAATGCAGGTAGAGGGGGAGGAATTTACCTTGAGGCAAGCAGGGGAACAGGTAAATAAGTATGTGGTGGAGGAAGGGGAATTAGTTATTGACTTGCGTGGGCAATTTGATTTTGAATTGAACACGGGGATTGATAATCTTGCTAAGGGGAAAGCATGCAGCTAGGATTCTAAAAACGTCAGCCAAAAGCCAGTCAAACGGGATGTTAGGAGATCGACAAGGGTGGTTAGTAATTTTGCATGAAAATTAATTTATGATGCAAAACATTTTTTTCTGGAATCTGAGGGGTGTTAACACGTCCCAAAAGAGATTTAGTGTATTAGCCACGAAGTTTTTACCAAGTATAGTAGCTGTTACAAAGCCATTTGTTTCCATGAATCGCATGAGGATGTTACAGAGCAGATTAAATATGGCTGGTGGTGTTTCGAATGAAGAGGTGGGAGGAAAATTATGGGTTATGTGAATGGTTGGAATGCAGATCTCGGTGTTGGATATGTCAAATCAACATATTACTGTGAGTATTTGTGATGGTGACAAAAGAATGCGTTGTTCTATGGTTTATGCAAAGTGTATGACAAGTGATAGAAGGGCGTTGTGGCAGAGTCTAGTAGAGGGTGCGGATGATACGAGGCCTTGGATAGTAGTGGGGGATTTCAATGTTATTAGATATGATTCGGAGAGGAGAGGAGGGAGTGCTCGACCGGTTGTAGTGATGGATGAGTTTAGTGTTTATTGAGTCTACTGGGTTAACGGAACTGAGGTCTTAAGGGAATCAATTTTCCTGGTGTAATGGGCAACAGGGATTGGCTCGTAGATGGTCTCGTTTGGATCGGTCTCTAGTTAACACAGCATTTCTAGAGGTATTTTCAAATGCTGGTATGCAGTATCTCTCGTGTAGAACCTCGGATCATTTAACACTTCTTATTCGGTTGGAGGAGTTTCATAGCGCTTATGGGTTCCCTCCGTTTAAGTTCCATCAAATGTGGGTGAGGCATGAATCATTCTTGAGCTATATTGTTGGGGCTTGGGAAGATGATTTTGCAGATTATGGTATGGAGAGATTAGCTCAGAAGCTTAAACGGCTGAAGCCTATTCTAACGGTGTGGAATCGAGATGTGTTTGGAAATATTAAAACACATATTGGAGTTTTAGAGGAGAGGTTGGTCAGATTAGAGGAGAAGTTGCAGGTTGAATTTCATGCAGATGATGAACAAGATTATTTGGTTACCAAGGCAAACCTGGAAGTGTGGTCACAGTGGGAGGAAATCCGTCTTCGTCAACAAGCAAAACAAAGTTGGCTTTCATATGGGGAAGTTTCGGCTCAATTTTTTCGGTCGTTCAAAAATATAAATAGTAAGGTGGTCTGTGAGATGAAAATGCAAGATGGTACATGACTTAGGAGTCCGGAAGAAGTGCATGAGGGTGCTGTAGAGTATTTCAAAAATTTTCTGGAGTATAATTAGGTGGAGGAGGTGCCAAATCTAGTTGATTTAATTCAACCAAGTATCACAGAGGAGGAAAATAATATGTTGGGGTTGCTCCCTTCAATCCAAAGTGTAAAAGAGGCTCTGTTTTCAATTCCAGTGGATAGTAGTTTGGGACCAAATGGATTCGGGTTGGGATTTTACCAAGCTTGTTGTCATATCATTAGCAAGGATCTTGTTGGGGCGGTGCAGGATTTTTTTTAAGGTGCTATGCTTCTAAGAAATTTTTCGGCCTCCTTTTTGGTGTTGATACCAAAGGTTGCTGCTCCTTCTGGTTTTGAGAAATTCCAGCCCATTAGTTTGTGCTTGGTGTTTTACAAAATTTGTGCTAAAATTTTGGTTAGTAGGCTTTCTACTCTACTTCCAAGGTTGGTGTCTTTGGAACAAGGGGCATTTATTCCAGGTAGGAGCATCTTTGATAATATTAGTCTAACTCAAGAGTTAGTACATAGTCTGCATAAACCTGCTCAGGGAGGAAATATTATTTTGAAGATTGATATGGAAAATGCATATGATAGTGTAGCTTGGAGTTTTTTGCTGAATGTTCTGCATCATTTTGGTTTTTCTGTGAGTTTTTGTGGTTTGATTAAGAGATGTATATCCCAAAATTGGTTCTCAGTTGTGATGAATGGGGTTCCCAAAGGTTACTTTCATGGTGGGCGGCGGTTAAGGCAGGGGGATCCATTGTCGCCATATTTGTTCATTCTTGTCGAAGAAGTTCTGTCTCGGTTGCTTAGACAAAAATTCATGGATAAGAAGATTGGCGCTTTTTCTCTTCCAAGGCAAGCTCTTTTGATTTTTCATCTTTTATATGCCGATGATATCGTCATTTTTGCTAATGGGGGTTCTGCTTCGGTGCGGGAAATTTCTAAGATGCTTCAGCTTTATGAATGATGGTCTGGGCAAAAGGTTTGTTCCTCAAAGTCTTGTATCATTTTTTTGAAGCACATAGTGAGTAGTCGAAGGCGGTGGTTATTGAGAATTTTGGGGTTTGTGGAAGGAAAACTTCCGTTTAAATATTTAGGTGTGCCAATTTTAGATGGTAGATTGAAGGCTATGCATCTGGATGATATTGTTGGTAAAATTACAAGTAGAATTGAGGGATGGCAAAATAAAATACTATCCAATGGATTGAGGGTGATACTTTTGAGATAAGTTCTTATGAGTTTACCTGTTCACTTGCTATATAAGGTTCACATACCAATTTTTGTGGTGAGAAAAATTAATAGGAGCTTCAGTAATTTTTTTTGGGGTGTGAAGGATGGGAAACCAAGGAAACATTGGAAGTCTTGGGATCAATTGTGTCTTCCGATGTCCAAAGGTGGCATGGGCTTTCTAGATTTGTATGATGTACAAAAATCTTTATTTATGAAGTTCGCATGGAAATTATTAACGGAAGATTCGCTTTGGTCACAATTTTTCAAAGCGAAATATGTGCGGGATCGTCATGTTTCTTTGTTACAGTAGGGGAATGATACAAGGTTTTGGAAGAAGGTGCATTTGTGTCTCCCAGAGGTCCTGAGTAGGTCCAAGTGGAAATTATGTAGGGGAAATGTTTTCTTCTGGTGGGATGGATGGATGATGGGCCAATTGGAGAGTCGCATGGTAATGTAGTGAGGCCAGAAATGAAGGTGAAAGAATGCTGGGTAGAAAATGAATGGGATGAGGATAAGCTAATCCGATTAATTGCAGAGGAAAAAACTTGTGAGGTTCTAAGGGTTTTACGTAAAAGACTGGAGGGGGACGATATGTTAATATGGCTAGAGAATAAGACAGGGCAGTTTACATCACAGAGTGCATGGAATTGTATAAGAGTTTGGGCTCCTAAAGTCAGGTGGGCGGGTTGGATATGGCATTCATGTTTGCCAAAAAATATGTCGGTGGTTATGTGGAAGGCATTAAATAATGCTTTGAGTGTAGATGCAAAGCTGAGATCAGTGGGTATTTCTATAGTCTCGAAATGTAATTGTTGTTTGGAGGGTGGGTTTGAGGACTTGAATCATGTCCTTGCAACTGGTGAATTTGCAAAAGAATTGTGGAAGAGAGTTGCAGAACAGGTGGGGCTTGGGAACATAACAGCGTCGACTTGGAAAGCTCTGGTTGACATATGGTTTCGAAAGGCTAAGAAAGGGTCACAGATGGGGCAGATTTTGGGTTTAATTCTTGCAATAATTACATGGTTGCTCTGGTTGAGAAGATGCAGGTCTCAGGCAGAAGGGAAAAGTGAGTCCATGAGTCAGATATGGTTGTAGCTGAAGCATTGGGTTGTTAAAATTGGAGAGAAAGTAAAGTCAACAAAACAACAGTCGGAAAGAGATATACAAATTTTGAATGAACTGCAGGTTCCAGTTTCTGTTCCAAAGAGGAGTTGTCCTTGACTGGTTCGTTGGTCTCGATCGGATGAAGGAAAATGGAAGCTGAATGTTGATGGAGCATCTAGG
Organism: Carya illinoinensis; assembly: GCF_018687715.1. Taxonomy (NCBI): domain Eukaryota; kingdom Viridiplantae; phylum Streptophyta; class Magnoliopsida; order Fagales; family Juglandaceae; genus Carya; species Carya illinoinensis. The sequence continues at coordinate 24,688,918 of NC_056764.1, forward strand.
GGAAATCCAGGGCCAGCGGGAGCAGGGGGAGTGTTAAGGGATTCGGCTGGGAATGTGAAGATGGCTTTTACCGTGAATTTGGGACATGGTTCGAATGATTTTGCAGATCTATTGGGTTTATTACACGGTATTCAGTTGGTGAAGGAACAAGGCATAGTGGATTTTGAGGTGGAACTTGACTCTTGGTTGGTGGTTCATTGGATAACTAAAAACAGACGCAATGCCTGGTATTTGGAGGATTTTTGGGAAGATGTAATGGACTCGTTACAGGGGCTTAATGTTTGTATAAAACATATTTTCAGGAAAGGGAATCAAGCAGCAGATTTCCTAGCTCGTTTGGGGGCGGAAGTCCGAAATGAGAAGTGGTGGTCGACACAAGAGGTACTTGCTTTGCTGAGAAGTATTCTAAGACTTGATAAATCTGGCTTCCCCTCTATCCGTAGGTAGTAGTATGGGTAAAGGGGTCTTAGTTATATGGTTTTTGTTGGGTTTGTTTTTGAGGGGGTCTTTGTTGGTTTTTTTTTTTTCATGGATGCTTTTGCTTCGGTCTTCCTCCGCCAAAAGTGAGGGTGAATAAAAGTGGAAGGAAATCAATCTTGGACATGTGATTTCCTCTCTTTTTTTTTAAAAAAAAAAAAAAAAAAGTGCCTCAAATAAATCAAAATGACAATCTGTCTCCACAACGGGTCCTAATCTAAATATGCTAACAAACCAAAACCTAATCGATCGCTCGATTATTTATTGATTTCATGGCATTTGTAAGGTCCAAATAAATACTTTCTATTGAATTTCTTTCGGTTACAAAAAGTAAGTTAAGACATTATGCATTGTTCTAGTCACGTGTTTAATTTTTTATTTGTGAGTATATATATATCTTTCAAGGAAAACTAATATTTATATTATGTTTATTATATGATGCATTACCTATTGAGTACTCGACTCATTTTTATTGTGTTATATTTTAACCATTCCTAGTGATGATTAGTATAAGAATGAATATGTAGGATAAGACTTAGCTTGGGGATGCCTATTTGTATGCTTTTAGTTAATAATAAGTTATTTTGTTAAGTAAATGAAATTGCAGGGATTTGAATTAGTGCTTATGTAGAATCTCTTTCACTGTTTAGTATTTATTAAATTATGTTGTATATATATTCATGTTATGAAATCTTTTATACATGGTTTCTAAGTAAATGTCTTGAAATGTTAGTAGCATTCTCCTTGAATTCTAAAACTGACTTTATTCTTAATCCAGCTGTTACAACGAGTGACACCTTTTTTGATTTGAATGTTCTAATCAAAAGTCTTATCTCCTCGATGAATGGTTTGTTGAGACATTATGGTTGAGCTCGTACTAATGTAGTCGATAATGACAAAAGGGTTCCCCTTTAATATATGATTTATTATCTATGTATGTAGGTCCACTAGTAGAAAAAGTTCAACAAATTCTCATTGCAAGCTCTGTAAGCAAAACTTTTTACATTTGTTGGGCAGTTAGAAGCTGTTTGGATTAAGAAAAACTTTTATCTTATCTAAATTCTCACATAAAATATAATAAATAATTCAACTTTTTCAAATTTGAAAACAATAATAATATTAAAAACTAATATTCTAACAAGATTTTATTCAACTTTTATTTAAAACTATCTCATCTCATTTCACTATCTAAATAACATCTTAAGCTCCATATCCTTTTCCAAAACTTCCTTTTCTCCAATTCATTTGAACTTTCTGACTCTTCTTAATTTGTGCTATCTAATCTTAAGAGAATTCGAGTATGAAGTACTAATTGCCTAGTGCTAGACCATGAACACAATAATCTACAAAAAAGAAAAAGACATGAAACTCACTTTTGTCTATGAAAAAATCTATTAATCTTTTTTCTTATCATCTTCTCATCTTTATATATCCTCAATGTGGTAGTACTGCATACGACGTTACAAAATCTAATTAATAGTTGGAACAGTAGTACTTTGACATGGCATTTAGATTTTTAGCTGATCTAAAAGTCAAACTTTGTATGTCATTTTTAATGTCATTGGTCCAAAAAGTCAAATGCCGTGGGTTTTAATATTTTCAATCTTTTGTTGGTTGGATGATTACGACGTGCGTATTGAAAAGAGCTTTTCAAATTGAGATCAAAAGTTATTCTTCATATATATGTATATATAGGTATTTGAGATGGGTAGGCTATTTTTTTTCTTTTTTAAGCCGCCTAAGCTACTTTTCTCTGCCTTTGATTTGTTGGTAGGATTATTATATTTTTCAGAATTATTATATTATTTACTAAATCATTGAATCAACTATAATATATATTATGCAATAATATTCGATATTCGAGCACACGTCCACAATAGAGAAAAAAAAAATTAATTCAAATTTAGCACCGTTCAACTTATTGACTAAAGAACATGGATAAATCATTATCACATTTTTCTTACATTTACTTAATTTATTGACGGTGGATTTTTTAAAATTCTTCTATAATTATTCTTGAAATCCATTTCTGAATTCTGACACTGATGGCTAGCTGTCCGGACATGAGAAACATGAGATCAACGTGGAGTTTGGTGAAATAAAGAAAAATAAGGCCGTAAGCTCTTTATAAATAATTATTTTACTCTGTTGCTTAAAGTTGACGACTGATGATTATTTTTCCTGTAGGTTCAAACGAGATAGGTAAAGGCTCATGTCATGATTCTGACACTGATGGCTAGCTGTCCGGACATGAGAAACATGAGATCAACGTGGAGTTTGGTGAAACAAAGAAAAATAAGGCCGTAAACTCTTTATAAATAATTATTTTACTCTGTTGCTTAAAGTTGACGACTGATGATTATTTTTCCTGTGGGTTCAAACGAGATAGGTAAAGGCTTACACTACAAGAAAAATAGGTTTTTATGACTAATTTATAACGGCGAAAAGACTATTAGCAACCAACACTCTTGACCTTGGGCCATGCAACCTGTTCGTATTATTTTAAAATATAAATAAAAATAATTATTTCATTTAGTTTAGCGTAGTACGAAGTTAGATTTGCATAAAAATAATGTTTTAATTCATTTTATTTTATGTTATAATATTTTAAAATTCACACATAAAATATAATAAAAAAAACTAATTTTTTCAATTTTTAAAATAATTTAATAATATTAAAAATTAATATTATAATAACATTTTATTCAATTTTTAATTTTCATGTAAAACCATCTCATTTTATGTCATTAGCCAAACTTTACCTGAGTCTCTTAAAACAATTATTTCAATATTATATATCTCTTAATTACCCTCTATATATATCTTATGGTCATTTTATGCCTCTTTCCGGCCTCTACTCTTTTATTAAAAAAAAGAAAAAGAAAAATTCTCTCATTTTCCAATTCGACTTTTGATGACTGAAAGAATGAGTTAAGAATGACGGCTCGGTGACTTTTATTTTTTGGTGACCTTCATTTCGTTACATTAAGTTGAAAGAGATATGCAGATATATATATCTACCTATCTATCATCATGTAGACTCTATCGGATGCTATCTGGATACGTACAGTAGTTTTTGGATTTCGTAGACTTCCTCTCACATAAGTGATGTGTCTACCTATTTATATTGGAATCACTAATTTGGTCAATAAATTGGACGATATTTCAATCAAGTCTATGAAACTCTTCCACTTTTTTTGTATGTTTGTACAAGTTGTTGTAGCGTTTAGCTTTTACTTTTTTATTGAAATTTAGTTAAATGGTTGGGTTGAAGTTAAGAAATTATTTCCAAAATTTTGAAAACTTAGTTGACCAAATATCGTCAATTATTATTCTACTTCACATAAAATTAAAAAAAAAAAAAGAAAAAAAAAAGAGAGAAAATTATATTGTGAATATATGAAGTGAGTTCTATGAATGTTGTAATGCTTATATTATGTGTCTAATGTTTTTCTAGTATTTTAGACTAAAAACTGATCTGAATCTCAAATTTAGCATATTGTATTTAGAAACCATATCTTCAATAGTTGATGAGAATAACACTGTTCTCACTCTACCTTCATTATCATAAGTTCTAAAAGTACATTCGAAAAAATACTTCAATTACTCAGTTCACTATTCGGATTATTGGCCTGTTTTAATCCTGGTCACATTCCTCACATATTATAAATCTTATATCTTGAAATATTTTATTTCATAAATATACATATAAAAGTAATCATAATTGTGACATTTTGAGCATAAAAATATACACGATCACTCTTAAAGATAAAAACCCGGCAAAGAGAGTTTAGACGAATATAGAGCTAATTAGAGAATTTTGAAATGTTAAATCATCACACATAGAAAAAAAGATTATGAAAGTTAATAGTCATATATATGCTCAAAGCTTGATAATGAGTACTAGAGAGTTTTTGCCATGGTGATAATATGGGTGTATAAAGAATGGTTAATATGTTGAAAATTTTATAAATTTAGACGTTAGGGTTCGACCAAGATCATACCTGTAGGGCTTTGAAGAGTTGAATCTAGCATATTAGCCTTAAAAATCAAACCGCTTGACGTTATGGCCATATATATCTTCCAAGAAAGTATAACAATATGATGAATGTTCAAAATAATGGTTTTCAGCTTTAGTTAGATATTGACCTTCTTATGCATATAGCCTTACTCAAGTTTGAACATTCATCATATTGTTATACTTTCTTGGAATATCATAATAAGATATTGACCTTTTTATGCATAAGATTCGGCTTTGGTTTTCAGCTGTGGTTTACAATTGGAGGGCCTATATACATAGCTCTCCCACCTTAGAGCTAATAACTTTCAATGTATAAAGTGAAAATCTCTCTCTAGTCTCTGTATTTAGGCTGTGGATATTGTGAGTGTTGTTTTGGTCTTACCACACAGCACACTCTAAAGGTGTAGAACTGGGCTGGACTCTTTTCTAGCCTGGTCTAAAACCTAGAAATTTGGATGAATCCAGGCAGTTATACTCTCGGATTGGAATCGAGAGGGTAAAATGAGTTCGGGTGGGTCTTGATTTATTTGAATTAATTAATTAATCTGATTTAACTTATTTATCTTATTGATTTAATTTATTCTGACTAATCTAACTAGCCAACATACTTAACCTTGTGTGCGAGATTGTGCACCAACTTCCCCCACTGCAGAAAATGAAGCGGACTGTGTAATACTCAGGCGTACTACGGTAGACCATGCTTGAGTCTGTGGCTTGCACACGCACTCTGATTTGAACTGTATTGGTACCATGTATCTGAATGGCCATCTGATTTACTGATCTAATTAAATTGTTTTGATCTTATCTTGCAATTGAACTTAAACTAGTTTATGTGTCTTATGCGATGTGAAATTCATGACATACATATTGATTGATATAAATTACTAAATTTTTGAATTTGAACATGATGCTGAAAGACATGATCATGTGCTAAGTTGGGTGACATGCTTGCATATGAATGAGTGATACATAAAAAATGGCTGTCAAAGAATTGACTCTAGTAACAATTTATTAAGCTGAACTGTGATGATCCTAATTTGTTATCAAATTAGTTACCTCGTTGCACTGCTTCTTTACTTTCACTTCGTAACTCATCACCTATATGAAGTACTTTGTGTCACTAAATTTTTAGAAAGTCATATTATAATATTCTATTTACTTAAATATATAATATGAAAATACCTTTAGTAATTATTTGCTATGTACCAAGATTAATAAAATTAATATTATTTAAATACTCTTAATAAATATCTTTATTTCTAATTAAAAAATATAACTTAATATTTTATCAAATTCTGGCAATTAAACAGATGGAAACATTAACTTCATCAATAAGACTTAATAATACTATAGGTTAATTCGAATTTAATGCTTAGTAATATATTTTAAATTTCCTTAAATATTATCTAATATGGATTAACATATTTATCTAAGTAAAATTGGCCTTACTTAAATTCGAGCCCAATCCAATCTAAAATATAAGTCCAGTTAAAATCTAAGCCCAGCCCCAACAAGACTCAACTTACTAAGAAGGGCATTTTGGGACAATTGAAGAAAGGAAATAAGGAAAAGGTGAACTCGTAGAACCAAGAAGGGTGGCATCATGTGACGGAAAGATTCAACTCAGCTAGGAAATTGCGACAGTGGTGATGGGTCGAAATCGACGGAGAGTGACCAACAGCACAAGCTAGAGAGAGAGAAACTATCAATTGAAGCAACAGGGAGAGATGAGGGTCACAAACGGTAGTGGGCTTATTGGGAAGGTGTGGGTTCAACGGGAAGTGATCGACCGGCAGTTTCTAGCAGCGTGGGTGGTGCTCTGACATCCTTTGAGGTCGACAATGGCTGGGCAAAACACATGGGTTGTTTATTAGCTATGGAGAGAGAAAAGATAGAGGGAGATGGGTCGACACACGCTTGGGTGGAGGGAAGATTTACCGGTGGCGTCTTTTGTGGTGGCTTCTCTTTTCGACAAGGTGGCTGCTAGGTTGCTAAGAGGAAGGGTATGGAATTTTTTATTTTTATTTTTAATTTTTTTTTACTGAGGGAGTAGTTTATTTGTTTTTGGCTGCAAAGAAAAATCAGATTTCGTGGGGCTTGCTTGTTGTATGCTGAAAGTAGAGGGTGAAATATTTTCATCGGGAGAAGGATTATAACCATGAGGATTTCTGTGTAAGTCAGTAAAATTAGAAATCTTCAAGATGAAGAAAGCAGCTGAAGGCTAAATTGGAAGAAATCGGCTGATGGCCGAAATCTTTTGCACCAAGCACCGTGGACTACTTCCAAACTAATAAAATCATATTTTGTTTTATGAGAAAAAATATATTTTTAAATAATAATAATAATCTTTGTTTTTCATTTTTTACACAACTATAGTAATAATCATAAAAATAATAATAAAAAATTTAAAATTCTTAAATAAAATATCGGATGTTAGATTTTGTTCCTCAGAAATAGAGAAGTGCTCTAAGTTTGGAGGCTTGGTAAATATCTAACAATTAGTTGTTTTAGGGTTTAGCTCTTCAAATGTTAATCAATCTGGAAGTGGGTTTCTTTATTTTGGCTACGTCAAGTTCCCAATAAGTACAATACAACCTTCAAGAGGAAATAAACTAAAGGAAGCATAATTAATACATTAGTTTTTGTATCTTGGATTTTCCTCCAATCCACACTAAGTTTATAATCTTTTGAAAATTTAGGATGTTTAATTTTATTTAGGAGACGAACAATTATGGTATATTATTATTTGTGTTGGGGCTATGAACAAATCTTGATTGGTATTATTTTAATGACAATATGGTTGTGACATATAGATATTGTTGTTGGGCGAGTAATGCACAAACCTCTAGGACTATTATTATTACTTTCTGACCAATATCTGATTCTTTTCCAATGTGACTTTACACACACGTGTGCTTAGTATACAAGCACACCATACTTTTACATTACATGAAGGGATGTAGCCCGTTCAGCATGCATCCCAGGCACTGCAGTCCCTCGCCAAACCACAACTAGGGTCGAGGGTGCCACACCTGGACTACTGCAAGTCTCTTCTTGATCACTGTCATTTTGTCACACATACTCTAAATTATTTCCAAGGCCATCATCCTTCTCTCTCCTACCTTATCCCAATGATTTTGAAAGTCAATCAACAATCACCCATGAAGAATCTTGTCCTTCTGGTAATCTTGAAAACCTCTATACAAAATCCATCCCAATCTTGAAGGCCTTTGATGTTTGGCCTCTAACTGCTAGCATGTCAAGCATTAACCTACATAGGTCGCTACATTGTTCTTCATACCACTCCACCAATAGCACTGCCTCAAATCCTGGTACCTTTTGTTACTTTTTGAGTGGACTATATATAATGATTGGTGTCCCTCTCTCAAGATCGAATGCCAAATCTCTTTCCTACTAGGCATGCAAAACTTGTTATCATACCATATGGTTCCATCACTTGTCACTCTGAACTCTAGTTTCTACCCTTCTTGTACCTCATCCACTATCTTTTTCATGCCTGTATAATTTGCCTACACACTCTTGATCTAATCTAACAGTGTCAAACCTACAACTGGGCTATTCAATTGTATGTGTTCATACTTCTTGTGCTCGCTAGAAATGGATGAAAAGAGAATTAGGGTGAAATTGAGAGTGGGAGAAATGGATGAAAAGAGAAAAAAGAGTGAGGTAAAGAGCTTACTACAATGGAGACGAGCGGAGGAGATGGCGGTTAAGCTTGGGTTGCAGCGGCATGACTGTGGGTCAGCCTAATCAAGGACATAGAGAGAGAGAGAGAGAGAGTGAGATTTATAGCAAGAAAGAAAGAGAAATGGAGGATTGAGAGACTCACTAGCTTCCCTCAGCCTTGACAGCATAGAAGTAGTGAGAAGTGCTAGTAGAAAAGTTAAAATAATGTAGAGAGAGAGAGTATTGGGTTGGGAAGAATGAATGAAGGGGGAAAAGTGTGTGATTTTATCTTCAAACTTATTGCAATGGTTCACTCTCACCACAAAAGCTAATAAGATTGTGATTTTAGTGTTGTATTCTGCGGGACTTTTTGCAGCGACTTAATCCTTATTTATTTATTTATTTATTGAAACAAAAGCCATTTCATCGATTAGATAGCATGGCTTTAGCCTATACAAAGTGACTAATACAATTAGCTATGGAATCAACATCCAAAAGCTTAGATGTGAGGGTCATAACTTCTTTAGCAAGTGTGTGTGTTGCTCTATTTGCTTCTTTTTTAACATGATGCAATTTTCAAGACAAACTTCCAAGTGCTCTATAAATGACAACAATCAGACATCTTAAAGGGGTTGATTCCCTTTGTTTGTCCCCGTTCAAAAATGGGTAATTTATTACCCACGGCCACAGTGTAAATTACACTGTTACATTGCTTTTCTTCCGACATTTGCAACGCCGCGAGCTTTCGAAAAATACCATATAGCGTTGTAAGTATTTTCCAAACTCTACTTTTAGATTTAAATGTATTTTACTCATACAATAAATATTTATCTAGTGGTTGGTTGATTCCGGACTGAATCCGAGGAGTTCGGGGTTGGATGGTTTGAGGACGGAGTGCTTGGTTATATTTGTTTGTGATTTGGTTGGCTATTCGTGCCATGAGGAGTGCGTTACATATTGCATATTTGTGCATTTTATTTTAATCGAGAAAATCCTGTTTTATTGGAGTAAATGGTTTTTGGGTGCGTGTGTCTCACGAGCCCAAGCCGGGATGGGTTATTATCTCGGTGGAGCTCCTCTGGTTACTCAGGAGTGGATAATATTGAGTGACATCCCCTGGGTTGTTGCAGGGCGACGACCGGATCGCACGATACGGTAACCCTGTCGTGTCGACTCCGTGGTCCCTAGAGTGGCGGAGACTAGAGGATGGCCTGGCCAGGTATGCGCGGGGCGCTAGTCTGGGCATCGCTTGTTTAGGTGTCACATGCGTAGTCGTTACCTGTGGTGTGGCACAGAGCCAGGATGTGCGGATGATCCCTAGGGGAGATCATGGTGCATGCATAATTGGATGGTTTTTATGGTTTTCGGATACAGGCCATTTTCTGGAAAAATGGTGAGGTTTGGTTTTGAGGGTTTTGATCCATTTTATGGGAAAATGGTGGTTTGGGCCATTATCTGGAATAATGGCGAGGATGTGTTGAGGCTTTTGATCCATTTTCTGGGAAAATGGTGGTAGCAATTTTGGGCCATTATCTGGGATAATGGCGAGGAATGGTTTTAATGGTTATGTTTTTGGGCCAAATGAGTTTTTGGCATGCGTGGAAAAATTATGATTTTATGGAGCATGTGCATTGCATTCTTTCATGCATATTGTTGAGTTTAATATATTTTTATCTAGTGGCGTTTGGATTTTACTTACCTGCGGCACCATTTTTGGTTCCGTAGATTTTGGTGCAGGGTTCGAGGAAGAGGAGGAGATTGAGCCCAAAGATGCGGCTCCGCCGGGGTTCCGAGTTAAAGTTGAAGCTTTGTTGTTTGGTTTAAAACTATATTTGTATTTTGTAATATTTTATTACGTATGTTTTAAACAGTTTTGTATTAAATTAAGAAAAATTTTGGTACTTAGTTATTGACTTTGCTATCCGCTGCGTGTTTCTCGTGCACATTCGTTGCTTACACACACACTTGGCACACGTCGATAGGGTGGTGACTCGTGATGTCATCATCCGGATGTCTCGATTTTTCCGTGTCCGTACGTGGGGATTTGGGGGTGTCACAGTACATGTGATAGTGATGGGCGTATTAGATGCCTATGTAAAGAATGCAGGGACTTGCATTTTCATAAGATAGACTTAGTGAGAGAGCATCTGTTTATCAAAGGTATTGACAAGGGTTATACTGATTGGGTCTTACATGGCGAACCATATCCAACTTCATTCAAGATTCCACATGAAGAAGAAGAGATCGATGAAAATGTACACCCAGATCCGAGATCGTCGGGAAATGATATAGACATACACTTATAGCCATTGATTGTAGAATTGAAAGATTTGTGGGAGAATGGAGTTGTCACATTTGATTCATCAACAGGCAAGTCGTTCAAGATGCATGCTACCGTGTTATGGACAATAAATTATTTTCCAGCTTATGCAAACTTGTCAGGTTGGAGTACTAAGGGGAAAATGCATGTCCAACTTGTAATAAATATACTAAATCTGAATGGCTCACTAATGGGAGGAAATTTTGTTTTACGGGTCATCATCGATTTTACCTGGTGACCATAGATGGAGGGGAAATTCACAAATGTTTGATGGTACTATTGAATGGGGCCAACCTCCACCATATTTGTCTAGTGAAGATGTATTTGCACAATTTATAGATGTTGGTTGTAATGAATTTGATAAAAAATAATGAAAGAGAAAACGAGCTACAAATGAGTTGAATTGGACAAAGAATAGTATATTTTTCGAACTTCCATATTGGTCAAAGTTAAAATTATGGCATAGTCTTGATGTTATGCATATTGAAAAAAATAAATGCGAATCTGTATTGGGAACATTCATGTCAATCGAAGGAAAAACAAAGGATACATTAAACTCAAGGAAGGATTTGAAGCGGTTGTGAATAAGACTGGAAATGCAATTGCAAGAAAATGGTTCGCCTGTTTACATGCCGATTGGGTGGTATACATTGTCAAGGAACGAAAGGGCTACCTTTTATAAGTGGATAATGAAAATTAAATTACCGAACGGTTATGCCTCGAATTTGACAAGGTGTGTGCAAACAAATGATTGGAAAATAACTGGATTAAAAAGTCATGATTGCCATGTCCTTTTATAGCGTATCTTGCCTATTGAAATCTGTGGGTACTTGACCAGAGACGTGTGCGTGGCTTTGACTGAGTTGGGTTTATTTTTTAAAGACTTATGTGTTAGGACATTAAATGTAGAAGCTTTAGATTGAATGAAACGAGAAATTTCCATAATATTGTATAAGCTAGAAAATATTTACCCACCTTCATTCTTTGACATCATTCTTTGTCATGTCCTTTGATAGCATATCTTGCCTATTGGAATCTGTGGGTACTTGACCAGAGACGTGTGCGTGGCTTTGACTGAGTTGGGTTTATTTTTTAAAGACTTATGTGCTAGGACGTTAAATGTAGAAGCTTTGGATAGAATGGAATGAGAAATTGCCATAATATTGTGTAAGCTAGAAAGTATTTACCCATCATCATTCTTTGACGTCATGGTTCACCTAGCAATTCATTTGCCATGTGAGTCTCGACTTGCAGGACCAGTTCAGTATAGATGGATGTATCCCATCGAACGATTCCTTGGGAAATTGAGACGTACAGTTGGTAACAAGGTTCACTCAGAAGGATCAATCGTAGAAGCATATATTGATGATGAGTGATATAGTTCTGTTCCAAATATTTCCACAGAATTGACACTTGGTTTGATTGGCCGGGAGGAAACTTTGACTTTGACCAAGCAAGACATTGAAATGTGTTTTCTGTGTTTTCCCAACAAGTACGTCCACTTGGTGCAGTGCGTGGTTAAGACTTGTGTGAAGGAGAGTTTGAGATAACTCAGTGGTACGTGCTGAACAATTGCCCTGAAATAGAGAACCACTTGAAGTAAGTTATAATTTTTTCTTAATTTAAATTCGCTCCTTTTCTTTTGCAAAATTGTAAGAATATAAAAGATTTTTGATAATCATCAATTTCAGTGATTATATTAATATGCTCAAGGAACTGGGAGTAAATGATATAAACTAGAAACATGAAGAGGAGTTCCTGAGATGCTTTGAACAACAGGTAATGACATTGCGTATGCTTTACTTAATAACTAAATTTAAAATATTGATTGTTTATTATTGATATAATAGAAGCTTTCTCAATATGTAAGTTGTACAAATGCATGCGAATAATCCAAACAATATATCGGATGAACTATATGCATTAGTGCGTGGCCCATCGAGATGCGCTACAAGATATTCTGCATGTATTTCTTGGGGAAGTAGGTATTATACAATGGATCGAGATTGTTATAGGAAAATACAAAATAGTGGTGTCCTAATCAAGGGAAGTCATGATGGAGAAAATATTGATTTTTATGGAGTTATTGTTGATATAATTGGAATGAAATATTTGGGGGAGCTTGCAGTGTATCTGTTTAAGTGTGATTGGTGGGATTTAAGCAATTCTTGAACTGGAATCCGTGATGATGAATATTTTTTGAGTATTAATACATCAAAAAAAGGTACGAAGATGATCATTTTATTTTAGCATCTCAAGTATTCTACTTAGATGATCCAAAGTTAGGAAATCAATGGCAAGTAGTACAAAAATATTCTCCAAGAAATATATATGAGTTATCCCTCAGGCGGAAGGACAAGATGAAGAAGAAGATGATCCCTCTACTCAAGAAGCATACCAAGAGAGTCAGCCTGTCCTTAATTTGTTTGTGGATTTGAGCCAGTATGAGATGATTCCATTAAATAGAGAAGATATTGAGGCTGAAATTGTTGATGCGACAATTGAGCAAAATGTTGAATCATTTGAAATATCAACAAATGATGAGACTGGATTGTCAAATGATACTGATACAGATTATGATTGACCAATTATGTGTTCACATTACATTTGATGAGCACTATTTTACTTAATGAATATTGTATTAGTTTTATGAAATTATGTCTCCAAAGAGAAAGGAATTTCGCATCCCATCTCCACCTGTTCCTAGCTCTCCTTTAGACTCACCATTAAAGATTGACTCCATGGAACAAGGTAAAATTCTAATAGTCATAAAAGTTATTAATTAAGGTTATAATAGAAAATTGATTACAATGTTATATTTTATAGAGTTCACAATACAATCTTGTCAAGGTTGAGGCACTACTAAAGGCATGACATTGGAAAAATATCGTCAGATGGGTAAGATCAAGGTTAACATTCTTGACGAACATATCGGAGACAAAGGACAACCAGTAGCTTGGCTTGCATCGCATGTGGGTGCTCTTACACACTTATGCACCTCTAGCAACGAGTTCATGGAAGAAAGTCCCCCAAGATGTTAAAAAACTTATCAAGAAGCGTTGTTTGGTAATGTTTAAAACATTTATTTAATAAATTAAATTTTTATATTTTACTTAAAGTTAGAATATTATAAATGATAATATGTTTGAGTAGATTTTTTTCAAGGATGATTTCAAATTAAATTTTGGTCGGAGAGAGAAGCATAAGACTGTGGAAGAGCTTATGAGTAATGCATTCCGCAAATATAAGGCGGGGTGTCATGAGCATTATAATAAGTTAGAGAATATGGAAGATACACGCCAACATCCTTTTCAAGATGTCCAACCTTCTGAGTGAGAAAAACATTATAAAATGTTTGAAGATCCATCATATAAGGTATAATTAAATTAATTATTTTAGTTATCCTATTTTTAATTTGGCTTTCTAATATTTTCAATTTCTATGTAGGAGCAAAGCTCTATAAACAAAATACATAGATCAAAATTGAAGATTAATCATCATGCAGGTTCAAGATCTTTTCATCACTTCTCTAAGAAATTAGTATTGCTATTTTTTTTATTGTATATAGTTAACTGAATATATGAATCCTAATGACTTTATATCTTAACAAATATTTATTGTAGCAAGATTCAGATACTAATTATGATCTGACAAAATTATATGCTGCATCACATATTAATCATAATGGAGAGTGGAGTCATCCCGATACCCGTGAAAATTATGTAAGTATTATAATTTGTTTTAAATAAATATATTAGAATATTTATGATGATATTAACTATTTATCTTCTATTTAGGATAAAATGGTTGCCATACGTGCTGAATCTGCGTCAAATCAAAATTTCTCAACAAATAATGTTGATATTTTTACACAAGTTTTGGGTTAACGTTCAAGATATTTGAGGGGTTTGGGTCGCTATGTAAAACCTTCTCCCTCTTCCTCTTCTTCCAACCTCTATGGCCTCTATAGCACAAGAGAATGCGAATCACACAATCAAAGAATTGGTTGCAAGGCAGTATGAGTTAGAGGCTCAATTGGAAAAACAAGAAGACATGGAGACGTGCCTCAAACAACATGAAGAACAACAAGAAGAGTTTAGGAGAGAGATGCAACTCCAAATGCAGCAGTTTATGCAACAGTACAAGCCTTCAAGCAACTGATGGTTTTTTACATATAGATTATGAGACTATCTCATTATGTATGAACAATGCCAATCTCACGGTTATTTATTAGTTTGCACTTATTATAAAACTTTTGTGAGTATTAAACAGTTTCTAATGTACTGTTTTCAAATATTATGAATGTCTATTTGGTTTTTTATTATTATGGGGTTTTAATAAAATAGTTATCGTTCGAACGACCATGTAACGTTTGAACACCATTGATTAAAATTTGAACGACATCAGACGATCAAATAACGCTCAAACGGAATTGATTATCGTAGTCTTCGAACATAACTTTTATTCGTTCGATCTCTTTTACCGTTCAATCTGCTCCTTTAATGTTCGAATGAAAATCTATTTTATACCGTTCGAACGTTCTCAAAATGTGTACTCGTTCGAATGTATTTTTTCAATCATTCGAACGTAAAATAGTAACCATTCAAACGATATTCTGGAACAAACTTGAGCTGTGACAAAAAAATTAACCGTTCGAACGGTTAATTTCAAATTTCCCCCAAAGATCTATTTTGTGACAAAATGGTGATTTTCATTGCAAAATATCTTCTATGATAGTGTTGTAGGGATGACCTTGGGATGAATTTTTTTTGTCTCAAAAAATTTTCTAGGACGAAATCCCTATAATTTGGGATGAAAATTTTCATCCCAGAAGAGCTATTCTATTGTAGTGAATTATTTGATCTGATCACATCTTATTTTCTTCTCAAATATCAAATACTTTCAAATTAATTATTACAACTTTACCAATTTTTAAAATAAAAAATAATTCAACTTTTTCAAATTTTAAAATAAAAATAATATAAAAACCTATATTCTAACAATATTTTAACTTTATAATATTTTTTATTCAACTTTTTTTTTCTCATTTCTATAAACTCAATGAATATTTATCTCAAATTATCTTACTACTATTTACAAACCATGTTACTACAATTCACAAAATTTCCATATCGTCTCATTCGCTAAACATCCCCCAAAGTCTCTTTTCAATCTTAATCTTGTAATTTTTATTGAATAACTAGCTATTAGAATAATCTTAATTCTTGTGTTTAGTCACCAACTTATTTGTATGTTCTTAATTAAGAATTTTGTTTACACATTAATTAAGAGTTTATCATCGAGGTATTGTTGTACGTCTTCCCAATATTAATCGAAAATTTTTCACAATATAAAATTAGATCTTTTTCTTTTGTGCTGATCCAAAAGATAATATATCTTTTCTCTATACTGTTATTTATTCATTCTAATCTAAAGAATTTTTCTTTCTTTTTCAAAGATGTGGTAAATGTTCCTCCAAATTGGATTAACCCATCTATATCATTTTAAAGGAAAAAATCATCTTATTGATAGCTTTCATCGAATGAAGGAATGAATACAAGATAACAATGAGGCAAGATAAGGTAAATATCTTAAACTTTATGAAAATCAAATCAATATAATATCAAATCAAAATGATTTGATAATTATGAAAATCAAATCAAGATAACATTAAATCAAATTAATATCATTCCCATCAAACTCAAGGTGAAGAATTTTGGAATCTTGATTTTGATATTTGAAAGTAGTGTTCATATTCATTAATTGATTGCTAATGAGATGATGGTGCATGTTGGTGATATAGTGGCTAGCAAATAGAACATCAAATTAGGAGTTATGGCCAACAATGGGCTATATATGTCCTTGGTAAACTATTGGACCAAAATCAAAAGGCCAAAATTGGATCAGGTACTTTAAACAATGCTTACAATAGATCAAAACCCAATAAAAATGTCTCATAGCTAATAGAAATACTCCAAATGCATTGATTTAAGACAATATATAATTGAACGGCAATGAAGATTTTGTGAGAGATAAAGCTAGTGTAACAATAAATATTCCATAGAATCGAGCCTAACGTTAGCCAATGGCTCTGATACCATGATAGAAAATCAAATATAATATAAAAAAAGATGGAGAAAGAGGGAAAGAGACTTTGACAGCTACATCTTTACTTCCTTAGTTGTTATTGAATACAAAACATACATCCCTATTTATAGGAAAATTACATTGAAACAATATGAGGGAAATTATATCTTAAAAATTATGAAAATCAAATCAAGATAATACCAAATTATTCTAATTTGATAATTATAGAAATCAACTTGGAGTCTTCACTCGATGTCATCAGATGTAGAATTAATCTTTATCTTCACCTGTAGCATTACATGTTGGACTGGACATTTACTTGTGTTTTTCAATATGGAATATGCCTAACACGACATAAGGTAACTTATGGATTTAGACAAATAGAGAGTATTTTTATGAAGTTCATCGAACGGATTAAAATAATTAGAATACATTTGACTATTCAAATATTCTATGTGCGCATAGCATATATATGTTCCATATGACTAATGTTAGATAAAGTCTTAAGGTATTCAAGTCTTGCATATTCACTACAAGAATCTGGGCTTTTACCAGAAATTTTTTAATCGCTGGCAAAAGAAATCGTTGTAATATGTCACTTATAGCGGCAATTTCTTAATCGCTACTGTATTTATTATATTTCCTGGCGAGGAAGTCACTTAAAATAACCCAACCATTTTTTTTCTTTTAGCGGCAAAAAATTTTGCTGCTATACGTCCGATCTAAACTCAGGTACCAAACTTAATTGCATTTTATTTCCCTCCCCGCAACTTATTCACAGTACCCTCTCTGCTCTTAGTGTATTTTTCATCGATTGCCAATCACCTGCAACTGAAATCCCTTCCAGCCAATCCATATGGTTTAGTTCCAGTAATCCCCATTTCCGAATACATCCCGAAGCTCCATATCTGGCCTCCACGACATTTTCTTCGCGTTCGAAGGTTGCGAAACCATTTCATTCCAAAACCCATGCGTTGCCTCCATCGTTCGGCAAGCCCATTTACTTCGGCTACCAAAAATTAACCAAACGTTATGTTGAATGCATATGTACACACGGCGATTGCTACCAAAAATGCCCTCTGTTGTGCATTAGAGCCACTAGAAATTCCCCTAAACTTGCTCGCCCAAACATCCTGTGTGCGAGGCTTTCCAGTCAAGTCTAAGCCCTCAGCTGGCGAAAATCCACTTGCTCGGGTGCTACTCAGTGTGTCAAAGGTATTTTTCTACTCACAAACTCTGTTTGGAACTCAATTTGTTCTCCATACATGCATGAACATTGCGCCATGTTCGGGGTTACTTAGATTGTATATTGACATGCACAAATCTCAGTTTTGGTTTTTTGTTCTTATGGTTTTGTTTTGCTTTTTTTTTTTTAATCTTTTGATCAAAGATGTTGTGCATATTGTGATTTATTGGTTGATTTTGAATCTTGGTAGTTGGTAGTTGATAATGGATATATTTTGTGCTGTCAATGTCCCATTCATAGAATTTGTGCAATTGAGGTTAGGCTTAGGGCTAGATTTAGGGAAAGAATTTTGGGTAATGAATAAATCTCCTGTTGGTAACATTGTCCATACAGTCTTTAATAATGGTTGTCCTACCAAGAATGACATTATAGTTGCAAAAATTAATCCCACTTGTTAATAATTACTTTTATCTGCTTGGTTGCTTGAAAGTAGTTGTTATTTTCAAATATCATCATGCTAATCTTTATGATAGTGGATTCTTATTTCTCTTATAAGCTTACTTATATTTATGTTAGTTTTGATAAATATAAGTAATATTTATTAGGTTTTGATAAATATGGTAATATTTATCAAAACCCACTATGGCAGGGATTTTGGTGGATTTCCCAGCGATTTTGCATCGCCGGGAAAACCAATTCTGTTGTATGTTTGAGTTTTGTCTGTGCAAAATGTGAAAGTTTAATTGACATATTCGTACTTGAGTGGATATCATATAATTTTCAGTTTGGTGAAGGTTTTTGTTTTTGTTTTTTCTTTTAATTAATTTTAGTGACTTAATTAACTCAACCATATCCTAGAGTTGAGACTTAATTAAGACAACATTCTTTTAGTGAACTGTTGAATTAGCTCAAGATCAATTGCAATCCATGCATGCATCTTAATGGCATAATATTTTATATGCCTATATATATATACATATATACATACTAGCGTGGTTGCAAGCACTCTCTACACAGTTGCATGCTCAATTAACCAACTTCATCTGCTGTTAGTATATATTTGTCCCCAACTAATTTCCTCCTAGATCGAGTTGCAGCATATAGATCAAAAGAGCATATTCAATATACACAGTCAATCAATAAGTGCTTGTCCAAGTTAATAGATTTAGGAGGACAGGTTGTGAAAAATGCATGGTTCTGATCATAATATTATCTTCGTTCTGATTTTCTTGATGCATATGCTTGCTTGAATATGATTAATTTTAAAGCTTAATCTCAAGAATGTGCCGCTCACACTCCACATGGATTTTCTATAGGTCTTAGCCCAAAAAAAAATTTACCATAACTTTATCCAATGAGTTCTTTATATTGCAAGGATACATGCATCTTTTACATTGATTTCTTGCCATGTGCTTGATCTAGATATTAGTATCCATACTTATAGCTTATTAATTACATTTTTAGTTTTAATTTCATAATTTAACATGTCCAATGCGTTGCGGTATGTATACACAAACTTATTCTTCTTAACCAACGGAGCAATGAAACGATCAAAATGTAATTGTTTTCATCAAACTATTAAGATTTGAGAGCATGTATCTGTTGGAGGAGTGAAACAGATATTCTATTCTGTTTGGAAGAGAGGAGAGACTATTTTGGACATTTTTTCTCCGTGGATTGCTTCTCAAGTGGCTTACTTTGTGCCAATGCATACATAGGTATTTAGTAGGCTTGTGGATTCAATACCTAGCATTTATTCTAATACATGAACTTCCCTAGTACACCAACACCCAAGTACATGAATACCCCAAATACATGAATCACTTCTTTTCTACTCAACGTTTACTCTAGTTCATGGATCTTCTTTTTTTTTCCCACCTTAGTGATAACCAAAAGTGACAAATCCATGCGGTTCATAACAAGATCTGCAATAATATTCTTCACATACTGGACTGGCCTAGGAATGTCCTGGTCAATAAGAATCTTGTGTAGGCACTCATTTACCAGGTTTTTGACTAACAAACAATTGTCTCTTCAAACAGTTTCAATACCTGTAACAAAAGGTATTGAAAATTGACATTAAAAAAACATAGAGAATCACAAACTTGAGGAACTCTTACATTACCTTTAGTGTCCATTTTGTCAAACTTGTCTGGATTTGTCCATAGCAAACCAGCATATCTCTACTTGCTAAGCAAGAAATATGGATAATAAACCTTTTCAACAATTTTGTTTGATAGGCTTCACGAACCGAAACACCAAAGAAAACAAAAACAGAGAATCCATTATAAGAATAAGCATACAAGAAAATTGGAACCACATAAGTTTTTTTACTCCATGTGTACCACAATAAATTGTTTGCTTTACATTATGTCCATCCTAGAGAAGTCAAAGCATTTTCTAATATTCCATGTAACCCTTGTTTTAGTCAAGTTCTGGAAGTTTGTAACTAAAATATATGGGATAAATGCATTAATTGCTTTGCTTTGAAAATTTCCCTTTCCAAGGCAGTCCAATAAACTAAATTAACAACATGGAAGTTGCATCCAGGTGAATGAACATATTCACCATTCACTATATTCACATATTTGCATTGATAAGTAACTATTAATCAGCTAGAGCACTATTCTCCTCAAAGTCATAAGAGTCATAGCATTGGGCCAAATTAAATGATCCTGCACAAACAACTAAGTTGTTCTAGCTTGATAAGGATTTGTTGAGATTTATTTTAAATATTGTATTGAAAATTTTCGATTCCACACAAAGATAAAGGCGATATGAGAAATGTTTGAGCATGGCAGATTCTTTCTTATATCTTGTTGGAATCATATTCTAAACTAATGCCAAAGACTTGGTGTGACGTCAATTGGAAAGCTGCTATGTGAGATAAAAGAAGAATCAAGAATATTGGAATTATTATAAATTCTTTACTTTAATGAAAGTCCCACTAATATATTCAGCAGCTTCTCTCCCCAACTTCAAGGCAGCCTCCACAGTGTCAACCCCAAATTGTACCATAACTGAATCTGTGTCCCCATATATAACCTGATACCATACAATTACTAATTCAATCCATGTTTGAAGAGACTAAGGTATTAAAGAAAAAAAGAAAAAAAATTAGTTAAAAGGCCATGGGCATTAACAAAATCATACTACTAATTCCATCCATATATGTATAGAGAGAACAATGACGTGCATCATTCTTTCCTAATGCAAAACTTCAATTCCCAAAATGAAGGCAAATACAATCTGCAGCAGTTGCAGTTCATTGTGCATATGAAGTCAGAAACAGGACAAGGCACCCTAAAATCACTCAATAGTGAATAGAAAGCAACAATAAAGTGATGGGAAGACCAAAAATTTCTTCAAGCTGATATGGGTTCCACATCCTCCTACTGATTCTCCATAGAATAGTACCTCTAAACAAAAAAGACAATCATTTTCATCAATCCCAAACCATAATGCCACCAGAACCATTCTACTTCAATATTTCTTTACTATCTCATACTATTTCTCCATTAAATAACGAGAATTAGTTACAGGTGTAATCTTAGAACATCTCCTAGAAAGGTATAAACTTTTTGTGAATTATCATCCCCAGAAAAAAGTGAATTAACACACATATAAGACACCTAGAATCCAGGCTACCTCAATGACAGACATACCATGCACAGCCCTTGATTGGAGTATTATTCACCATTAGCAAAGAAAAGTCTACACAAAATACCTCAACGTTGTGTTCATAGCCCCCAAGCATTGTAAATTTATCTAAAAACAAGTTTTTTGGTGTGCTCAATCATTTGTCACTTTGACACAGTAGCCAAACCATGCAAACAATTAGAACTCGAAATTATTAGCATTTCGACTCATGCAGAGATTAACCAGATTTGACCTGTACCATAGCTTCTAACACTTAAAGATATCTCTAAGCAAGGTAACTGACCGACAGTAGCTCCAGTGAATCCATATACAGAATTTGCACTTATCTGAAAACAAAAAGAAGACATCAGAGAACTTAAAATGCATGGAAACTAACTATTCCTGAATGGTGAGCACACAAAACTACCACAGAACTTCAATAAATAAAAAATGCAAAGCTCACCTTCAAGGCCAGCTGTCGACCATCTAGCACAGCCTTCTCAATTGGATCTTTTGCTTCCTACAATAAAAGTGGAGAGGACATCATTTACATGCACAGAACACCAATAAAAGAAGCTTGATCGCAATGCACACTAATGTTTATATAATGGTAGCTAAAACACAAGTAAACAAGTTATTATCTTCAAATCTGCCTTTGCTCTCCATCGAGCTGTAATCAATTCTTCAAGAATTTCAGGAAGTATTCCCTGAGATATTATCATTGTGCATTCTCATTATATCATTATAATGGACATAAACTTGTATACAAACTAATTAAATTCATATGATTCACTCATGTCTACCATAATGTTTATATATATAATAGAGTTTTAAAAAACTCACCTTTTGTAAATTGGATTTAACAAATGTTTC
Organism: Carya illinoinensis; assembly: GCF_018687715.1. Taxonomy (NCBI): domain Eukaryota; kingdom Viridiplantae; phylum Streptophyta; class Magnoliopsida; order Fagales; family Juglandaceae; genus Carya; species Carya illinoinensis. The sequence goes on from NC_056764.1 coordinate 24,711,208, forward strand.
ACCAGATGGAGTTTTGTTGACACATTTTGGGGGAAGGTTATGTTTGCGAACATTCTCTGGCGTCACCTTCACAAAGACCATTAGGAATTAGTTTTTGCTCCAATAAAAGCATCTACACTATAACTTATTTCATGTCAAATAATAGGATAGTTTCCAAGGAAAAAAACTCAGGTAGTAGACATAAATGATAGCCAGAACAATCACCAGAGTGCAGTAACATAAATTATATGCCATCATAATAGACATTCCTTAATGACAGTATCAACAGATACCAACTCATCCACAATGTTAAGCATTATCTGCAATTTCTTGATACCATACCCAACCAGGACCAGTTTAGATGCTCTGCAAAACAGCCCTTCATCTGAACACTTCTCACTGCTTCTTCAAGTTTTTTCATGTCATGGTTTCACATCCAAAAGAATGGAGGACTTACCAGTTTCTTTTTCCGGATGCCTTGATGGCAGCCGAACGTTCTTCAGCAGCCTTCTTCTCCTCTTCAGTCTCCTCGCCAAAAATTTGAAATCTTCATCATCATCATCCAGCTGAGGCCTTAGGGTCTTTTGCAATGGAGGGTTGCCATTGCCTCCCCTGTGATGGGAGCAGATCCCATAACAGTGACACCACATCCTTCTCCTAAAACACCAGAGATCCTCAAGAGTGCATCAATGTGATTGAACCACCGAGACTAAGGTACAATTGAAAGAAAGTTATGGAAGAAATGACACTTGAATGGACTGAATACTTGTAGTTAGATAAAAATTAACAGACTTTGTATGTACTCTATCTTCATTTGTCCCTTGCATGCCTTCATTTGTTCTATGATATTTTGCAGCTGGCCCCTTTTTTCAAAGCTGTATTTTCTATTGTACTTTGTTCCCTTTCCTTGTTTTATTGACTTGCTGTTGGACTTGGTCTTTTGTAATTGACCCCCTTGTATTTTCTGGTTTGCTGAGATCTCCTCTTGGAAAGGAAGCACCAAGCAATTCCACTCTGTTTTTGGGTTTCACCCAGTCCATTTCATCCCTTTTTTGCTCAACCTCGAGTTGTGATAATAGTATGAAAACAAATTTGTTCAAGGGACAATAACCAGCCATCCTCTAAGCTTTAGCTCCTCATTAGGCTCGTATCCAACAAGTTAACAAAAAACTTCACACATCTGTGGTTTGTGTGAGGTAATTCCAGATTACAATGACACAAACTTGTGCAGTTCCATTTCTATGCAAATTCCAATCATTATTTCATTCTTAAACCACGTTCCTCATAATGCATGAATTGTATAACATCTTGTTCCATTACTAGATAGCTAACATGCTATTAGTCATGTTCATGGATTCTTTTACCATGCTTGAAATGATAAACGAGTTATAAAGTTTTGCCCTACTCCTGATTGTATGGAGAGAAGTTAAATGGGTTGAGGTTGCGCACTGTTTAAGATTTTCCCCATACTGAAGTAGAGTTAAGGAAAGTGCTTTGTAGTTGATATCCCCTAGTTGGTTTATCTAGTTTGAATTGTGATTAAACTCATAACTCCTATAATTTACTAAATGAATTTATTGGCGTGCTATTTTGTGCGTGTTATATTTTGATTGCTCTGTTTATACTGAAAATTGTGAATATTTTCGTGTGTAGTGTGTATGCTGGACCAATGGGAGCAGTATTGATTTAAAAGGGGGGTTGACTGAGCCTTTGAGAGGAATTGGGTAGACTTGAACAGCCAGGGGTGAGTCCCTTACTTTGTTGCGTATTGAAGGTAACAAATGCATACTATGCTGCAAATCTCTACCTTTTTTTATTTCTTTCAATAAATCTGTAACTTAGATGGATGTTTTATGGTTTTGTCCAATAAATTCCACCCTACTGAAAGTTTAGAAATGTTTTGAAAGTTTTGTTGTATGCTTTCTCCAGATACAACAACTCTAGTTCAATTTAGTCGCTAATTGTTCTAGCTTTTCCTTCACTTTGATAGTTTCACATGACTACACATTACTTTTGATAGTTTATAGTGAGTTCCCAACTATATGTATGATAATATATATACATATTAAATATATAGACACCCGCACACATACATATATATTAATAGGTGTTTAATGAGAGTGAGGGTGGTGGACATGTAGTTGCGTCAGATGATTAATATAAACTTTTCATTGGCTTCATTATTTCTGTCCATTGACATGGAGATAACCCAAAGTACATATATTCTCACAGTATTTTGACTGCCAGTGTACAAATGATTCTTGTTTTTTGCCCAAAAACTCAGAAAACTTGGAATTCTAACAGCCTATGCACATAGGTTGTGAATTTATAACCCAAAGTAATTTTTGTTACAACTGAAATTGCGTATTGATACCCAACTTTATTGACCACAGGGATTACCCAATATTGATGTATTAATACCAACTGCATAAACTTTACGCCTTGATCTTCTTTTCCAATATTAGGTGTTTCTTCAAGATACCAGATAATCCTTGCATAGAAAAGGCGCAAGTTGGAAAAGAAAGTTCCCATTTGTCTTAACGATCACCTTAATGCAGATGATATAAGATACGATACTGGGATTTCCCCCATAAACACTCACATAATGTCCTAATCAAAGACCCATTTAGATAGTTAATTGTCCATCATTTCTGAAAACCTTCATCTGTGGGTGTTTTGGTTACACAACCAATTATCCTTGAACCGTACACGACTATAAGCTTGAGATCGTTAGTTAATGACACAAAATAGTGGACTCAAACCCGAAATAATTTTGTAACATGTCTTTCTTTCTTGTATATATTGAACTCAAAACGCATACACTTGCAAGTCCTATAAGGATGAATTATATAGTTTATAGCTATATACTGGCATGTTGAGACCATGAACTCTTGTCGCATTAAATTAAGTACTCTCATCCTACATTTTTTCCAACCATTCATTCCATCGACCATATATATTATGGAACATTTTATGATCAAATTCCAAATGTCGACTCATCAACTATCTACATTGATGGTCTCTATTTATCTAACACTCTTTCCCACATTTATTATTTTTTTAGATGGAGAGAAGTTGGATGAACGAGCTCGATAGACTTTTATCACTTGCATATGCCGAAGGCGTTAAAATATTCCTCACACAAGCACGAAACCATGCGAGTGGATGGGATTGCATTCGGTCTCCATGCCGTACATGTCTTAACAATATGTGGCTTCCTATATTTGAGGTTGAATCTCATTTGTTTATTAAAGTGATCAATCCAAACTACACCCAGTGGATATTTCATGGGGAGGAGGAGACAACATTGGACATCAGTGACGATGATGTTAGTGATGAGTTTATACCAGAAGATGATTATATCGATGACATGCAACATATGTTGGATGACATACGGGCAGGCACCTTTATTGATGTGCCCCAAGAAGACACTGCTACGCCAAATAGGCCACCAATACCTGAAGATTCACCAGCAACTGCTCTTGACAAACTACTAGAGGATGCTCGACGTCCTCTTTTCGACGGGTGTACAAAATTTACAAAGTTGTCATTCATTGTCAGGTTATTACACATCAAATCAATCGGTGGATGGTCAATTAAGTCATTTGACATGCTCCTTGATCTGTTGCGGTCATCTTTTCCTGATGTGCTCTTGCCACAATCATATGAGGAATCAAGGTCTTTGGAGCGCGGATTGGGTTTCAAGTACCACAAAATCCATGCGTGCCCCAATGACTGCATCTTATTTGGAAGGAAAATGCCGCTCTTAATGAATGCCCTATATGTAAGGCTTCGAGATGGATGCCAAATGCACACGGCTCATGCGTTATACCTCAAAAAGTGTTGCGCCATTTTCCATTGAAACCGAGATTGCAGCGTCTCTTTATGTTTGCAAAGATAGCAGGTGATATGAGATGGCATAAAGAGCAACGGGCGATAGAAGACATTAGTATGAGATATCTGGCTGACTCTAAGTGTTGGAAGAAATTTGATGAACATCATAGTTGGTTTGCTACGGATCCATCAATACTTTATGACTTCTTTGATTATTCCTGTCCCAAAGTCACCAGGGAATGAGATCGATGTGTACCTGTAGCTGTTGCTTGATGAACTGCTTGAATTGTGGGAATATGGGATATGAACATATGATGCCTTATCTAAGGAGACGTTTATGTTGCATGCTGCATTGTTGTGGACAATCAATGACTTCCCTGCCTATGGGAATATTTTTGGCTTGTCAACAAAGAGAAAATTAGCTTGTCCGTCTTGCAATGCCGAGGGTGACTACAATTGGTTGAAATATGGCCGAAAACATTGTTATATGGGACATCGACGCTTCTTACCGCTAGGTCATATATGGAGAAGGAAGAAAGGATTGCTCAACAATAAAGAAGATCATCGTATGCCACCAAGAGATATAGGAGGATACGATATTCTGACTCAATTACAGATGATTGGGGATGTTCAGTTTGGCAAATCTCGCAGGAAGAGAAAACGTACTGCTGAAGAGCTGAACTGGACAAAGTGTAGCATATTCTTCCAATTACCTTATTGGTCAACGCTTCAACTTCGGCATAATTTAGATGTTATGCATATTGAGAATAATATTACCGAAAACATCTTATTCACTTTAATGAACACTCCAGGAAAAAACTAAAGATAATATAAATTCAAGGCGTGACTTGGAGATATTGGGTTATAGAAAAGAATTACATTTGAGGCATGAGGGTGATCATGTAACAATGCCACATGCACTGTACGCATTACACGGAGATGAAAGGCATAAATTTTGTGAGTGGCTGTCCGATATCAAATTTCCAGATGGGTTCTCTTCCAATATCTCGAATTGTGTTTCTCTACATGATTGCAAAATCACCGGGTTAAAAAGCCACGATTATCATGTTTTCCTTCAAAGACTACTCCCAATTGCTGCTAGGGGGTTTCTAAGAAGTACATTGCCTTGGCTTTGACTGAACTTAGCACGTTCTTCAAAGAGTTGTGTGCTCAAACACTGGATGTGAATCGCCTATCTCAGCTCCAAACTGATATCGTCACCATTCTATGCAAACTGGAGATGATATTCCCTCCCTCATTTTTTGATGTCATGGTCCACCTAACTGTCCATTTGCCTTGTAAGGCTATACTTGGGGGTCCAGTACAATATAGATGGATGTACCCATTTGAGAGATACCTCAGAAAATTCAAACGGTATGTTAAGAATAAAGCCCAACCAGAAGGTTCAATAGTCGAGGCCTACATTCACACTGAATGCCTGACTTTTTGCTCTATATATCTAAAAGATGTTGAGACGAAGTTCAATCGAGCGGACCGCAACGTTGATGCTGACAAAGAAGAGACTATAGATGGATTTAGAATTTTCAATCAGAAAGTTCATTCCTTAGGTTCAACTTCTAATGTGCAATTAGAAGATAAACTCTTTAAAGCAGCTATTTGGTATGTGCTCAACAATTGTCAGGAGATTGGACCATATATACAGTAAGCATCAAAGAGTTTACTTTAAAATCTACTTCCATTCAAACTTAACAAGTTATTATATATGCAAAGCCCATAACATCAAATATTTTGCTTGGCGATTCTGTGCTCCAAATGTAGGGAACACTACGATAAATGTAAGGTGCAATACCCAAATTGCATCGATCGCATGCATCAAACTGACTTTCCAACTTGGTTCAAGCACCGTGTAAGTTCTTTTCCATTCTTATCTACATTGAAATATTATGGATTTAGTTAATATGTTTTGAAATTATGACAATATATGTTATGAATTTTCAACAATTTTGGTATAGATCCAGGAACATCGTACCAAGCATCCACTTGATGTGTCTGCTGATCTGTATGCATTAGCTTGTGGGCCTGACCATTGGGTTGCATCATATGATGCTTGCATAATAAATGGAAAAAGGTTTCATACGAGACAACGTGAACTTTGTCGGCATACACAAAATTCTAGGGTGTTGGTAACTGGGGACGAGGCCACAAATAATGCAGACTTTTACGGTGTTATTAATAATATCATAGAGTTATGCTATATGGAGTGGCGTCGGGTATACCTATTTGAATGTGATTGGTTTGATGTTGGTGATCGAAAACGAGGGGTGCGGGTGGATGACCATATGATTAGTGTCAACATGAATAGGAGTTGGTATAAGGGTGAACCATTCGTGTTGGCGAGTCAGGCTGATCAATGTTTCTACATAAGAGATTTAAGGGCAAAAGGGAATTGGGGTGTTGTACAAACCTATACAAATAGGAATGTATATAACATTCCGTCAGTGTCGAGGAATCTAGAAGATATTAATGATGGTGAGCCAAGTACTAATGAGGCCAATCAAGAAAATGAGTCTTCTGATTACTATGAACCAGTGCAGTGTGGTAATGCAGATCCAGTGTCAACTCCACTGGATAGGCTTGATATACCACCTAGCCATATTGATGCACAAGAAGTCATGGATGTGGATGGCCAATGCATAGATTCAATAGGCTTTATTAATGATCCCATGATTTCTTCTAGTTCTGGAGATGCGTATAATGAGGGGGAATATTCAGATGAAGAGGACCTATCAACAGACAAAGATTCTGTGTCAGATTTATAATGAACACTCCAAAAACTTCGTCTACTTAAGGTTGGTACAATAGATTACCTCTTTGAAGTTGGTACAGTTTCACATATAGTTAAAAATGATATTGTAGAGTCATACCTTTTTTGATTTAGTTAGACTAACATGATATGTTAATTTTTAATAAATGGACTAATGTAATATGCACAAGATTACATATATGGTTTCATATATTTATTTCCTTTGTTTTGTGGTTTGGCTGCTGATTATGATATTATTATTGCTCAGGTGAGGGTAAAACAATATTGCATTGCTTTATTGTAGTCACTGCACAGATAGATTTGGGAGAGGATTTGCTTTCTTCGATATCGATATATTTATCATGCAATCCCATCTTCAAGCTGGAGGTATGAGTAGCACGGTTAATTACCAAGGTCTATAATTTAGATCGATAAGTTAATTATTTGTCTATATTAATGATCATAATGTAATGGTTACTCTACCCAAAGTACTTGAAAATGGTAGATAATTGATTTTTCTATTTTTAACCATGGCATCCACTTTGAGATTATTTTGTGGAATGGACCTGACGTTTATTACAATGCTATTAACTCATACGCATGCAGGTGACTGAGTGGGACCCAATACTAGGGGCGAAGAGAGACTCCGGGGTTTTTGTGGGAGGCGGCATGTACAGTACTCGGCCAGCCACAACCATCCTCGGGGAGCGAGGATCTCCTTATATCACAGTCCTGAGGAGTGTAATCAATCATCCTCAGATGACTCCACACAGGCCCCAAGCCCGCCACCATCCACCAACCCAATTCCCACGCCAGCGCTTGTTCGAGAACCCTCACCAGTGCGGGCACAATCACCTATTAGAGACCACGTACAAATGGAAGACCCAAGTGTACCACAAACTAGTATGTGTTAATCCATGATACATATTGAATGCGTTGACCTATTGGTATGTCACCTTTTTTGTGTAAAGATACTTTATAATTACACACACTAATCTAGTCCTATATTTTGAAATACAGGAGCGGACGCCCCCACGGAGCCCGTTGTGGCGTAGGAATAGAGAAAACAAATTTGTGGGCCCGCTCGATGCATCGAGTTTGACAAGGTGAGGAAGCATGGGAAAGTGCTGCTATTAAAGATAAACGAGGGTGAGACTGCACCGTGTTGTGAGCACGCTTCTATGTTCATGACACAGGTATCATGGATTATTAAACAATATTGTGACATGAGTTATGTGCGATGGATGGATGTTCTGCTTGAAATAAAGGAGGAGCTCATTGATCGTGTTCGGGTAAGTTATTGGGTTAGCTACTTTCATGAAGTTAGGTGTCGTTTATGCACTATAACCGTTGCCAAAATACTAATTTTATAAAATAATGTAGTCTGACTTTGTGTTCGACTGGGAGTGCGAAAACCACCGATTGATAGTGACAAAGGCACTTCGTAAGCGCTTCAACTCCTTCCATCATGACTTGCACAAGATTTATGAATCATTTGGAAGCCATGAAGAAGCATTGGCTAATGGGACAAGCTTGGTGGACCCCCTTGTATGGGTAAAGTTGTGTGGTAGATGGGGCAGTGATGCCTTTAAGGTATACATGCTCTTTCTCAATGTAATGCCATATTAAATTCTTCCATTTAATATGACTAAATATTGTTCTGACAAATGATGGATGTTTATTATAGCTAACATTGGGTGTGCATGGCAGAAAATTTCTTCTCAAAACCGGGCAAACTGAAAGAAGCAGGCAATTAATCACACATCAGGACGTAATTCATTCGTCCAAATACTTGAGCAGAAGGTTTGAGGATGCCTCCCAATAGACTTCTCCAACTTCTGCATTCATTAGCACATATTGAATACGTTTATCTATGTCATGAAATTATATTACATCTGAGGATATGATATTATTACCTTACTGTTGGGTATTGGTTACTTTCAAATGACTTGAGCTTAAAATACATATGTCAAATTTTATAAACTTGACCTACTTCATCAAACTGTTCATATACGTTTATTGAACACATGTAGTGCACTGAGAACGGAAGTTTGGTTGACTTCTATAAGGAGACGCGCTGGTCGAAGAAGAAGAACAAGTTTGTGACAGATGCTACAGAAGATACTTACGTGAGTTGTACACTTACAATTCCATTTATCTATTCTTGTTTCTAATAATAATAAATGCATATAGCTAACATGCAACAATTGTTAATAATCATTGTTTTGTCAATGTCCAGAAGGAGATGCAAGGTAGGTTGGATGGCCTAGAACCAGAGCAACGTAATGATGAGGCAACAGCGACTGTCTTTAGGGAGGTCCTGGGCCATCGACCTGGATATGCGCGAGGACTCGGGGAGATGGTCATCCCCGAGTCGAGTAGATAGCGTGACCAAGTTAAAATGCAATGCTACATGTCTGAGATTGAAAGACACAAGAAAGATGCTGAACAACATAAGAAAGATGCTGAAGAGTATAAGAGTCAACTGGATGAAATGAGATCAGAGATGCAGGCTCTTAGGGAGCATCAGCTTTAGAATGACAGATTGCTTCAGGCATTCTTTAAGGATCATCCGACATTCACTGAGTCATATCGACAGACTCAGGGTAACGATTCCCCCGACCCATAAGGGGGGTTGTGGGGTTTTTTGGAGTTTTGGGTGGTATTTTGTCGTGTTGGGTGGTTTTTTGATAGTGGATTCTAAAGATAACTGGGCAATATACATATATCTATATATATAGATATTACTATATATATAAAGGGATCTATGTCAACACCGAGGGGAAACAGTATTTTGATGGTCATTTCTTTTTGGGTCGTTTGTGCATATATGTAAGACTCCTTTGCTGAACCATTTCCCAGCAAAATAACAATTAATGTTAGCATCAAATCATGTCCTGGGGAATCACAAGTAGGAGTTAATGAAGATTGTAAGAAACCACAATGTGTACAGAACAAAAACTTAGAGTAAGTTTCTTATGTCTGGAAAATCTTTTCTCTTCTAGGTACAACTATTTAGTAGGTAGGTCCATCATTATGCAGATATCAATCCCCTATCCGAAAGGATTTCTGTATTAACATTTTGATTAAGACAATATTCTGATATTAACTATGTATCAGATTAATATTTTTCATATAACAAAACCCGAAGATGAGTTGAAAGGTGCATCTTCCTACCATACATCTTATAAATTTATATCAAAATTTATAAAGTATCGTTTGGGTGGAGGGGATAGTTTATATGGATCCTTGCATAGAAATAGTCTTATGTGTTGTTGGGTGTGCAAATTTTTTTTATTATGTGCGTGGGAAGTCACACCATCGGTGGTATTAGTTTCATATGACTTCACATAATATATTTATTGAATTAAGTTGTAATACAGTTTCCGGATGCTTTTTGCCATTTCTTAGATATTTGTGCCTCTTCTTGCTAGAGGGAGAATCATGTCTCTTTTGCATCCAAAATATTATATATTGCAGGAAAAATAAGGATGAATTTTCCTAAATATACATGCTACTGTTCATTTTAATGCATGCTTGTAGTTGTGAATATGAACTGCTATTCGTTCTGATCATCTAATTTTTAAATGAATTTTTCTGCTCATCTTGACATGGGTTCTGTTACCAATTGAATGCTACAATCCTCAAACTTCGATAATCATGTTAAAAAGCTGGCAGTGTTTGTTTCCGATAAAGTTCCTGAAATTGTAATGGGTGATCCAGGGAGGTTCAGGTAGATTATTACAAATCTTGTGGGCAACTCTGTTAAGGTAAGTGGATATAAAAGCCCTTCTGTCAATTACCCAAAAAATAATTTTAACACCATTAGTATCCATACTACATAAGCTTCTTTAAGTTATATTCTTAACTTTACTTTAAATAGCGATCTAATTTATTGGTAGAAGACTATGGTTGGCCCTTTCAGTGTCTAATGTGCATTTTATTAATTATATTGAGCAGTTTTAGGTTCACCGAACGAGGACATATATTTATCCACCCCCTCACTTTTTAGATGTGGTTCAAGTAAGATGATGAAGACCCACATCATTGCTGCTGCAGCTTGGAAACCAATGACCAGGTTACTCATTTGCTTTAGTGTCTCCCCTACATTTCAAGTCCTAAAACTCAGTTTGCATCTTACTCCATGCTTTTTAGTATCCAAACAGGTGTGTTGCGCAGCTGCTATATTTCAGACAGGCATATGCTCAGCTAGGCGAATTTTGGTTATCTTGGATTCCTCTGTTCAAGTTATCACATGGCTAAAATTTGGGTGAGTCAAAAATTGATATACCGCTACCACTTGTCTAGTAGGTATTGAAAAGTTGACATATGGATTTTTCTCCCTCATTTTAATCATTAATTTGTTGTACATGAATTATTAGGTGTTTTCACTATCAATAGTAATAAATGCTATTTTCTTGCACTCCATTCACCTGAAAAGTCATGGTTAATGAGGTTATCTATATTGTCATGGTTAATGAGGTTATCTATATTGTCATGGGTTTTATGTGGTGTGAGGTATGTGAAAGAGTTATGGAAGAACATCTTAGGTTATAAGCAAACAAAGTATATTAATAAGAGGATAATTATATGCCATGTTCATTCTTAAAGAAGAGTTAAGGAGACAATAAAAGAAAAGGGTCATTGAGAGAGAGTTCAGCATCTAGTGGTATGTTATTTTCACAACCAGTACCCAAGCTAACAAAGGCCACAGTTAAATTGCCATATTAGCTTTTAATCTACTGAGTAGCAGTTGGTCTGAAATCTGTCCATTTCGGAGTGCCAATAACATGCATATTAAGTTTCCGGCTATGAAATATAAAGCCTTGACCGCTAGCTTCCAGACCATTAATACCATGTTTTGTGATTGGGAAAAAATCTATTCAATATTAGAGATTTTACAGTGTATTTCTGAAAATCGAATACTTAGAATATTAATGAAAGGCATCTTATTTTTTCAGAACTATTAATACATTGTTGATGGAAGTAGCTATTCTCGTCAGTGAATATATATATATTTGCTTGGAATCCAATATTTAACCAAACGAATTTCTTACTCATCAAGGGGCCCAGTGCTGCGACCCCAAATGCATGAATTTGTTGGGGAAGAGAAGAATGATGATGCTAGGGTGCAGTGTTCTTTGCAACTGGAAAAGGTACTCAAATCTCATTTAAAAGTCAAATTTGAAATATAAACTCTTCCGGTATAGTGAAAGTTTTCCTCTCTACTTGACCACTTATTTTTAACATCTTATTCCTTTTTCAAAGCTTTGTTGTCCAGACTGCAACTTCATTTGAATATATTTTGTGTGCCTGGATTGTTTTGTGGTAATATAGATGAGACAACCAAGGGGTTATCTTGCCTAGAAAGTGACATTATCATATGTCATCAAACATAGTTTCACGTGATTCACACACATGACTCCCAAACTAGAAGTTGGATTAAAAGGGCATTGGTTGAGGTGGAAATTTTTAAATGCAGTACCCATAATGCATTATGTTCAATATTGGCCAGCGTGAGAATTATATTCAAGTTTAGACTCTGCTATTTCTACCTGTTGACCATTTTATCTATTGACAAGGCTTGAATAAGTTAAGCCTTGATTTTTTGTTATCTGAGAAATAACCAATATTGACTACACCACCTAGGATAATGTATATAACATTTTCCATCTGAAAACTGTTTAGGTTAGGTGAAAGAAACTGTCGATGCTTTAAAAAAAAAAAACCTTTAGTAGGAGAAATTTCCCTATTGCATCCAAATGTTTGGGTGTGGCAAAGTTTGATTATTTGGGAGAAAATCATTTTCCATTGGAAAAATGTTTATGCAAGTGTAACAAATTCCCCATTCTGAATTTGGACCTCTTCCTAATTATAATGAAAAAATCTCCAAATGTCAACTTCAAATGTTCAATTCCAGAACATCCTTTTTCCGTAGGCAATATGGTTTTTGTTTGTCTTTCATTTAAAAAAAAGTGCTTTATATTCATGTCATTGTAAAATTACTTGCATGGCTTTAATAATGGTTGTTTTTTTATTCACTCTTACATTAGGCATCAGACAAAAAGGGGTGGTTATCTCTATTCACAACAGTGATATGGCCAAGCTTGGGCTGATCATGAGCTGTGCAACCAGGACCACTTTTTGCGCCTCATGTTCGCCACCTTTCTTGATCAAAAGTGATACGTCGAACTGTGAGTGCTATGAATGAAAAGTCCCATAGTAATACTTTGTGCCAAAATTGGTAGCCCTTGGTTACCATTATTAGTTTTGAGTATAGACCATTAGTAGGTAATGGTGATGTTTTGTATATTATATAAAAATTAGCTTAGCTTGAACTTGATATGACTCAACATAGTGCACCACCCAGTGAGAAATTATATATAGGAGGAAAGCATGGTTGAATTGATGCTTGACCGATGCAATTGAATTGTTTAGAGTGGATATATTTGTGTATGTATGGATCGTTAGTTGATAATGTCAATATTCGGAGTAATGGGATCAAATATAGTAACCCAATATTCGTATTGGGTCTTATAGTGAATTCGAGACCCAGTAAGAATACTGGTTTAACAACAATTTGATTTATAGGTTTTTCCAGTGATTTTTCAATCACCGTTAATACGTTAAAAAACAGTTCATACAAAAAGTAATGGCATCGATTAAAATAATACCAGCATTCCAAATAAAATACCGGCGACTTTTCTATCGCCGGAATATAATTTCACAATTGTATTATATATACCGGCAATGAGAAAATCGCTGTCATATAATATGACAACGATTTCTACATCGCTGGGAAATTAATTTCTCTTAGTTAATAAATTTTCCGGTGATGACAAAATCACTGTGATATAATATGACAAAATCGCTGTCATATTATATCACAGCAATTTTGTCATCGCCGGAATATTAATTTAAAAACCATAAATTATGTTGCGGCGATGTAAAAGTCTCTGTCATAATTATATGATAGCGATTTTGTCATCGCTGGAAAATTTATTTAAATAGGGAAATTAATATACTGACGATGTAGAAATCGCTGTCAAATAATATAACAGCGATTTTATCATTGCCGGAATATTCATATCAAAACCATGAAATTATTTAGCGGTGATGTATAAATCGCTGTGATATAATATAACAACCATTTTTTCATTGCCGCTAAATTAATTTCGGAGTTGTGAAATTACTTGGAGGCGATGAAAAAGTCGCTGTTATATAATTTGACAGCAATTTATACATCGCCGGTATATGTTAGTAGTGAATCGTAATGAATTTCTCGGTGATTAAGACATCGCTGCTATATCATTTAACAGTGACTTTTCTATCGCCACCAAGTAATTTTACAGTTTCAAAATTTATATGCCGGCGATGCCGAAATCGCTGTCGTATTATATCACAGCGATGTTTTAATCGCCCGGAAATAAGATTCGTTTTGACATTATATGCCAGCGATGGAAAATTCACTACTAAATAGTGCACATAAGGCGGCGATTTTCAGATATCGCCACAGTATATAGGAAGTGGCTGAATAGTACCAGCGACTATAGAATCGCTGGGATATTCATATGGCAGGGATTTCCAAGCGATTTTTCATCGTTGGGAAAAGTCCCTTCTTTTGTAGTGACTTTCAATTGAAAAATTTGAATGAACCCTACTATTAAAATTTTTTTTGTTCATATAGATCCTAAATTTGTTTACTTTGAGTTTGTACAAATTATTTTCCTGTCATTATGACAACGCCAATTTTTAGACCATGCGTTTTGATTTGGAAGGAATACACAAATCGATTTCAATGGTACATGAGCATAAAAGTGAAGTCATCCTTTATTTCATACCTAGCTCTTTGAAAACTCGTGAAACAAGGATTATCATGACAGTCATACGTCGGACATAAAATCATGATGAGATTAACATCCATATATTGGGTGGTCATGACCATTAATTAATAATTTCTTACGGCCCTCTAGTAGTTATCGTCCAAATATTTCAACAAAGAATGCCCATACATCTGGAAAGAAATAATCTATATTTGCTGGATATGTTGTCTTAATATTCTATTTATGTTCACTCCGGACTTTTATTTTAATTTTTTTCTATGAAGTCCACTCCGAATTTTAATGCTACAAAATTTATAGTTCTTAAATATTCATATCCTAGTTTTCATCCTCATATATTTCACTATCACTCGTGCTTTCTCTGTATGTATCACTATAAAAAAAAATAGTATTTATCACAAGTTATTTATAATAAAAATGACTATTTATTATGAAAATAAATTCATTTTAATAAAAAATAGTTATTTTCACAACAAATAACTAACCACAACTAAGCTACTTTCTTACAAAATGCAATGTAATAAGATAAAACGCAAGCAAGAAATGCACAAGGACAGTAGCCAAAGCATGCCTGAAATACACTGCAACACTCAAGATATGCATAAAGCTGATAAAGCAATTAAGTTGTAGTACATGGAAAGAAAAAGATGATAGTAGCAGAAGAAAGGAGACAGGAGATGGCACAGAAAAGATGATGACACAATAGAATAAATGCATGGCTGGACACAAAGAAGTATGAGGGACATGATGCATAAAGCTGCCTTTACCATACTGTGCATAAAAGTTTTGAATTGATGCTTGTAATTGTGTAGATAATCAAAAGTTAGTTTTTCAATAGCTTTTTACTTTTCTACTATCTGTAATGTGTATATATATATATTTGACCATTGTATTGTCGAAAGAATTAATGAGAATCAGGCTTCCCCAAATCTCTGTCAAACTCTATTTTTCATTTGTTTCTTCTCATTTTCATTTTTTGTTCTCAACAATTTCTAACATGGTATCAAAGCGGGAGTAATTTCGTGCAATACCTTCTCGATTTTTGATCACCTTTCATTAAGCTATGACCTCCTCTTCTTCCTCATCTTCTTCTCCTATAGAAGATCCTAACAACCCATTTTTCTTGCATCATAGTGACAATGCAAACATTGTCATTGTTTCACCACCCTTGATTGGCTCCAACTACATTTCTTGGAGCAGATCTTTTCTTCTCTCCATTTCAATAAAAAACATGTCATTTTCTTGGATGGCACCATCACCACCCCTAACCTTGCATGTCCCTCTTATGTGTCATGGTTACGATGCAACAACATCCTACTTGCTCAGATTTTAAATTTTGTTTCCAAGGACATAGCCTCTAATGTGTTCTTCATGACCTCAGCTAAATGGGTATGGGATAAACTCAAAGAGCGCTTTGCACAGCTTGATGAAGCAAGGATATATCACCTTCAACACAAACTTAGTGGCATAGTTCAAGGGCATCTTTCTGTAAGTGACTACTTCACCCAACTTAATGCCATATGGGAAGAACTGCATAGCTATAGACACCTCCCTTGTTGCTCTTGTGGTTTATGTACATGTGATGCTTTAAAGAATATTGGTAAAGTTCAGCAAAGGGATTATGTTTTTCAATTTCTAATGGGTCTAAATGATAGCTATGATGTTGTTAGGGGGCAAATTATCTTGTTGAGCCCCTTGCCTTCTCTAGATAAAACCGTCTCACTTATTTTACAAGAAGAGAGGCAAAGGCAAGCAAGAAACATGGCTGTACCTACCACAAAAGCATCTGCCTTACTAGCTTATCAAAACTTCTCAAAGAAAAAGGACAAAACATATTTGGTTTGTGATCATTGTGGAAAGATAGGACACATAAAGGAGAAGTGCTACAAACTAATAGGCTTTCCACCCACTTTCAAATTCACCAAATCCAAGTTTGGAGGTGGTTCTAGAAAACCTGCTGCTATTGCTTACTCTACAAATCATGTTGCTCTTGGTGGTTCTTGGTGGTTCCATTGTGGATCAAACTATTGTTTTAGGCCATGCATCACCTACTCCAAGTATTTCTCAGTTGACCCTCTCTCAAGCACAAGGACAACATCTTGTGGCACTTGTCAATGCTCAATTCCCTCAGCTGACCTCGGGACACGATAAACCACTCGTGCCATCACATTTGCATCCCTCACCAGTTATCTCAAAACCTACTCCTTCAACAACATCCCACTCCAACCTTGCAGGTAAGCACCACTACTTTTCCAGTTCTAAAGTTTCTCATGAACCCTCTTTCTTCAATGTCACGAGTTATGAAAAACTCATTGCTCTTTCACAAGATCAGCATAATATCATTCAGAACATGCCATGGATCATGGACACAGGAGCCACTGATCAAGTGGTGCGCTCCACCTCATTTTTTTTACTAATTCTTCCTGCTGCATTCAAGCCTTTGTACAACTTCCAAATGGCACAAAGGCTCAAGTCACACGCATTGGCACTGTTAAACTTTTAGATTCTCTCCTTCTTACTAGTGTCCTATGTGTTCCCTCATTTGCTTTAATCTCATCTTAGTCAGTAAACTCACTCAACCAAACACTTTTCTGCTTTTCTCAAATGATCTTTGTTTTATTCAGGTCCTCTCTTCATGGATGACGATTTGACTTGCTAAAGTGCATGCTGGTCTCTATCACCTACTACCTTCACCACTTGTTAGCACAACCATCCAATCCTCAAGCCCATCTAGTATAACTTGAGTCAACCTAGCTGCTGTACATCAAGATTTTGACCTATGGCACTTTAGATTATGACATTTATCTTCTCAAAGAATGAATTCAATTCATTCCAATGTACCTAATGTAAAGTCCAAGGATAAATCTCATTGTACAGTTTGTCATTTGGCTTAACAGAAACAACCTTTATTCCCTTCAAGTGTTTCGAGTAGTTCATCTACTTTTGATTTGATCCATTGTGATATATGGAGTCCATACTCCCAAGCTTCCCTTCAAGGATTTCATTACTTTTTAACCATTGTTGATGATTATTCTAGAGTGACTTGGAGTGACTTGGATTTTCTTAATGAGATTAAAATCATACACAAGATCCCTCTTGCAATCTTTCTTCCATCTCTTACAAACCCAATTCAACAAAAACATTAAGAAGATCAGAACTGACAATGGACTTGAGTTTGCTATGATTGATTTTTACAAAACACATGGCATCATTCATCAAACATCATGTGTGTATACCCCTCAACAAAATGGTGGTTTTGAGAGGGAACACTAGCATCTTTTGAATGTTGCCCGAGCCCTTCTTTTCCAAGCATCATTACCAATCCAATTTTGGGGAGATGCTGTCTTGACTGCAACATATATCATTAACAGAATCCCCACACCTCTTCTCTCCAATAAATCACCATATGAGATGCTTTTCTCATCTCCACCTTCATACTCAAACCTTAGGGTCTTTGGCTGTCTATCCTATGCAAGCACTCTCAAACCCAATAGGACCAAATTTGAACATAGAGCTAAACCTTGCATTTTCTTGGGCTACCCCACTAATGTCAAAGGCTATAAATTGTATGACATTGAATCCGACTCTATCTTTATCTCTCGAAATGTCATTTTTCATGAATCCATTTTCCCCTTGAAATCTGGTTCCCTCTCAGACCATGATCTATCATCCTTTCCAAATAATTTGGTCCTACTTCCTGCATTGCCAGATGACATATTTTCCTTTCCCCAAACTTCTCAACCTCCCACTCAAAATCTCACTCCCTCACAATCTAAAGAACCTTCCTCAGCAGTTGACCCCTCCATCCTTCCCTCACTACTGCTCCCACAGTTCCCTCACCTGCCCCCTCACCTGATCTTGACCCTTTCCCTCTTTGAAGGTCCACTAGAAATAGAAACCAACCTGCTTATCTTCATCAATATCATTGCCAGCTTGTAGCCTCTCAATCATTCCCTCCTCAATAATTCATCCCCTTCATGATTACATAACTTACAAAAATCTCTCCCTCTCACCAATATTTTTATGTTTCACTTTCATTACTTCGTGAACCCCAGTCCTATAATGAAGTTGTCAGGTTTTAGCATTGGCAAGATGCCTTGAAAGCTAAACTCCATGCTCTAGAAGAGAATAACACATGGACCGTCACCACCTCCCCCCCCCCCCCCCCCCAAAGAAAAGAAACAAAACTACAATTGGTTGCAAATATGTTTATAAGATCAAGCTGAAATAAGATGGATCCTTTGAAAGACACAAAGCCAGACTTGTGGCAAAAGGCTACACTCAAAAAGAAGGCTTTGACTTCCAAGAGACCTTCAGTCTAGTTGCAAATCTCACCACAGTTCAAGTTATCCTTGCCATAGAAGCCATTAAAAACTGGTCCCTCACTCAAATGGATGTTCACAATGCCTTTCTACATGGAGACCTTGATGAGGACATCTATATGTAATTACCTCCAGGCTATCACATCAAGAGTGAACAGATTGAGGGGGAGAAATTGGTATGCAAATTAAATAAGTCCCTCTATGGACTTAAGCAAGCATCTAGGCAATGGTTTTCAAAGTTTTCAAATTTGCTCACTATCATTGGATTTCATGAATCAAAATCTGACTACTCTTTGTTCACTAAGGTCAGTCCCAATGGATTTATAGCACTCTTAGTCTATGTAGATGACATCATAGTGGGAAGTAACTCTCAAGAAGAAGTTGACTCACTCAAATCTTACCTTCATAGCAAGTTCAAAATTAAGGACCTTGGACCCCTCAAACATTTCCTGGGTTGGGAAGTTGCTAGGTCCTCTTTTGGAATTAACCTTTGTCAAAGGAAGTACACTCCCAAGATATTAGAAGATTCAAGTCTACTTAGCACAAAGATAGTTTCTACACCTATTGAACTGAACCATAAATTGAGCCACACCACAGAAGAAATCCTCCAAGATCCTACAGCTTATAAAAGACTCATTGGAAGGTTAATTTACTTAACCATCAGAAGACCTGACATCACCTATGCCGTAAGTGTTCTAAGCCAGTTCATGGACAAACCCTCACAATCTCATTTGCACTCAGTCTATAGGATTCTCAAGTACCTCAAAGGATCCATAGGTCAAGGCATTTTCTTGTCATCCAGATCAGCTTTACATCTAAGGGCCTATAGTGATTCTGATTGGGCTGCTAGGCCCAAGACAAGAAGATCTGTCACAGGCTTCTGTATATTCATTGGAGACTCACTAATAAGCTTGAAATCTAAGAAGCAAGCAACATTTTCTAGATATTCAGCTGAGGCAGAATATAGGGCTTTAGCATCTACAAGTTGTGAGATCATGTGGTTTCTCGGTTTGCTAAAGGAATTTAATGTTGACCATGCACAATCCGCTTCCCTCTTATGTGATAACCAAGTAGCCATACACATTATAAAGAATCCAATTTTTCATGAGAGAAACAACCATATAGAACTAGATTGCCATTTTGTTAGAGAGAAAGTCTTAGCTGGTATCATCACACCAATACATGTGTCCTCAAAATTTCAATTGGCAAACATTTTCACTAAAGCCTTACCAACTTCTATATTTCAGTTCTTATTATCCAATATGGGAATTGTTAATATCTATGCCCATCTTGAGGGGGAGTCTTATAGAATGCAATGTAACAAGATAAAATGCAAGCAAGAAATGCATAAGGACAATAGCCAAAGCATGCCTGAAATACACTGCAACACTCAAGAGATGTTAAAGCTGGTAAAGCAAGCTGCAATACATGGAAACAAAAAGATGGCAGCAGTAGCAAAAAGGAGACAGGAGATGGCACAGAAAAGAAGATGACACAATAGAGAAAATGCATGGCTGCACACAAAGAAGTATGAGGGACATGATGCATAAAGCTGCCTTTACCACACTGTGCATAAAAGTTCTGAATTGATGCTTGTAATTGTGTAGATAATTAAAAGTTAGTTTTTCAATTGCTTTTTACTTTTCTACTTTTTGTAATGTATATATATATATATTTGACCTTTGTATTGTCGAAAGAATTAATGAGAATCATGCTTCCTCAAATCTCTGTCAAACTCTATTTTTCATTTGTTTCTTCTCATTTTCACTTTCTGTTCTCAACAGTTTCTAACATACTTTTTGCCTCATTTGAATTTTCGATAGTAAAAATATTTCATCTCATCTCATCATTACAACTTTTACAAATTTCTACATAAAATATAATAAATAATTTAATCTTTTAAATAAAAAAATTATAATATTAAAAAATAATATTTTAGTCAATAGTTAACTTTCATCTCCAACTAATTATCTAAAAGGCGTTTATATTATGATTTGATTCTCATCACCCTCATGTCACTCGTACGTACGAATAAATAATTTAATACAAGCAATTGAACCTACCAAGAAATCATGATTGTTGGTTGGGCTTTTACTGTGGTGCAAATAAATAAGAATAAAATCTACACTGTCGAGGAACCGTGTAGTCAATGGTCCCGCTGCAATTTATTTATTTATTTTTATTTAATAATTAAAAAATTAATTTTTAAATGATATTATGATGTTTCTAAAAAATAAAAATATTTATAGATACAAAAAATATAAAGAAATAAAAAAAAAATATAGAATCACTATGTCGAAAATAGAGATAAGAGGGTATAAATGTAACATTCACACATCTTGAAAGAGGACTCTCTTATTAATCAAGTTTCAACCAGGATAATTTTTATGGGTTACCGTTTCTTCGTTTCTCTATTCAGCAAAAATGCTCTCTATCCATAAAATTTATAGGATACCTTTTCTTCCCATCTGTATAGTCCCAACACTGTCCTACAATGTCTTTTTCTAGCTTTTTCTTCGTTTTCTGATTGTAGCATAGAGAAGTGCCATTCTACTACTTTTTGGCCACACATAACCGCCATGTGCTACACCACAAGACTCCCAACACTAGATCCTTCAGACCACAGAAGTAGATCGTCAAAAGGAGTAGCGCATGCGTCCCACGTGCGGCCAAACCTCGCATGGATCTCACGCTTCGTTGCACCAGGGAGAGTTTGTTGTAGCCACCCATGCCATTTTTAGGGTTAGCAGTCACAGATCTCTTAGAAGGGGTAGGATGGGGTGGATGAGGGTCCAACTTTATATATATATAGTC
Source organism: Carya illinoinensis (assembly GCF_018687715.1). Taxonomy (NCBI): domain Eukaryota; kingdom Viridiplantae; phylum Streptophyta; class Magnoliopsida; order Fagales; family Juglandaceae; genus Carya; species Carya illinoinensis. Next base: position 24,732,762 of record NC_056764.1, read on the forward strand.
TATAGTCTTAAAAGCTCCTTCAAAATCACAACATTTTGGTCCTTTGCATTGTAAGCTCCCTCTTTGTGCCCGAGTCATAGCCCCTCTGATCGTCGTCATCGTAGTTGAGTTCATCATCATCAGCCATTGTCATCATCTATGGAGTTGCCGTCTGGGGCCTAGTCCCCCCCCCCCCCATTCACGAATCACGATCCCTAACTCCTAGCCCTTTTCCAGAAGTTTCCACAGTTCAATCTCACGGCTCGCCATCATTGCCCAATGTCGTTGCCTCCCTGTGTGAAGTTCACCGTCATTGCCGTTATTGAAGCTCCCCAAAGTCACCATCTGTGCCTCTGTGTATTATTGCCGAAGGTTTCAAGGTAAAGCTTTCTCTTCATCTTGATTTTCCCATGTTTTTTTCTTTTTTTATGACTAGAAATTGGAAAGTGGAAACCCAATTAGGGAGGGGTGGAGGGCGGACGGATTGAGGTCCACCCCGACACCCCGTGCAACGAATGGGATACCCCACTCCTGCATGGATGAGGGTGGATTGTTGGGGGGGGGGGGGGGGGGGGGGGGGGGGGAAATCACCACCCCTGCCCATGTGGGGGTGGGGGGAGGGTAGTCTTCACATGCTTTCATGATTCTTGGTGGTTGCCCATCAGCTATTCAACGTTTCTTCCGCTTACTAACTTTGTATGTTATAGTTCCTTCTAACTAAGGATCATGTGAAAAATGTAGTGAAAGTCTCCTTTAGTCTATTCAGATTAGCAACATGAGCATAGATCCATTCATCGTGGCTTTCGGATGTGGTATTGTAGTCCCTTTATTAGAATGTAACGAAACCGCATTGGATGGGTTCCTCTTCTGATAAATGTGTGGAGGTTAGTGACTCGGTTTCGAATGTGCTTCCAAGTGTAGAAGTGTCAAGTTGTATCAAGGATAAGTCCAGGATCGTATTCCACAGGGACAATGGGTTATCAAAGCGTATAAAAGATTTGTGAGTAACAAGTGAATCGAGTATGAGAGATGAAAATAAAGTTAAAATGCAATGCAAAAAGATAATTGAAATTGAAATTAGAGTTTCTAAAATAAAAACAAATTAACGAACACTTGGCTTGGGTTTGAGACTCTCTTTATTTTGGATTCTAGATAATTTTCTCGATTAACAACCCAATCAAGGCATTGATAATCGGAAGATAAAAAGGTTAAGCTTAAGTTTTGCAATATTTTCCTAAGGGATTTTCTATTCTACTAGCCGAACACACATTAACAAACAAACGAGAGAAGCCTTGATAATTTTCAAGCTTTTGATGTGTCTTACGTCAACAACAAAACAAGAGCAATAGCTTCAATCTATTTTCAATTTAATTCCAACTAGTAACTTAGTGAAATCAACATTATCAACATTTTCTATTTTCAAAACAAATCACGCCCCATTTCGCAACCCAAGCTTAAAAATTAGCTACACATGATATTTCTAACAATAAAAATTAATCTAAGTGAAGCCATATCAAAAACTAAGAAAATACCAACTAATAAACCCTAGAATGAAAAATAAATAGTCTATAAAATATCAGCTCAAAGAAATAAAACAAAGGAGACTAAATAAATAAATAACTAAGAAAACTAAAATGAAGCTGCCACCTCTGTCTAAAAGCAAAGCAAGAATGGAATAAAATCAACACCAGCTGTGCCGAATGACTCAAACGAAAAGCAAGAAAAACTAATGGGTGAAAGACAAATAGCATGCCAAAAGGCTACCGAAAATTCCCACTGTCTGTAACGAAAATGGAATAAAACTAAAGCTACTGTCCGAAGGTCTCTCTGAAAAAACAAAGTGCAGTGAGTCAAAGAAACACCAGCCGCCCAGCGTCTACCAGCTGCTTCTGTCTTAAACGAAGAAGAACGAAAAATAAAAAAAATAAGCTGCTCCATTCTGCAACTAACGAAAGAGAAAGAAAATAAACTCTTAAGTCTAATCTCCTACTGCTGCTAGAATCTACACGAAAACAAGAATGAAAACTCCTGCCGCTAGCTTATGAAAAGTAAAAAATATAAAACCAAAACAGGCCGCTCAGTCAAACGGAAAGAAAGAAAATTGAAACTCTCCACTCCCTGCTGCGTCCCTCGTGCTGCTATCTCCGTCCCCTGCTGCGTCCAAACAAGACCAGCCGCCCCAAGTGTAAAAACGAAAAAGCAAGCCCAAGCCAATAGCTGTCCATCTCCCACCGAAAGACCTCCAGCCCTGTCCCCTCTAAAACGAAAAAGAAATAATAAAATACGCCTCTCTCAAAGAAAAAACTACCCTAGCACTAAAGGACAAACGAAAAAAAAGAAAAAAGAAAATAAAGTGAAAGATGCCCCTCCATCTGCGTTGATTTCCTCTGCAGCCTTCGGCGTGAATTTCTTCCTGCGTGATTGGCTGCCCTCTCCATTTCCTCTGCTGTCCGAATGTTTGGTCTGCTACATGTGTGCATTCACACTTGAATGATATCTTTGCTGTGTATTGTCCAAACTATCCCTGTTATGAGAGGAATAAAAATGAAATATTTATTTTCATGTGAAACAATTTCATTATAAATCTTTTTAAGCACCAAAATACTAGAATTTATCAATTGACTCAAGTAATGTGATCTATTACATAATTAAGTACTTAAATCATTTTTTATTAAACAATTTGTTCGCTTAAGTAACTTAATCATGCAATTTTAGCGCTTCATCAGTTAGGATCGTAATCGAGCCTAGCAGAGCCAAGCCAGGTTAGTCTTTGACTTGTCGAGCTTGAATCAACTCAAAATACTCAAGTTTGAAATTTTTATTTATTCTTTGTTCGAGCTTGACTTGGTAAGCTAAACTCTCAACTCGAGCTCGAGAACGAGCTCGTCCCACAAACGAGCCTAGCTCGAGTTTGAGCTCGAATTGTTTTTTTTTTTCTTGACTAAGATTTAATAATCAATAAATTAGATAAATAAAAATTATAAAATCTAGTATTGAATTTTTACAACTAACAGCTACAACATCTATTGAATTATACGATTTTAGAAATTTATAAATAATTAATATCTAACTAGTAGATATTTATCCATACTAACAATAAGTTATATACCTACATATATTATTAATACATACACATAATATGATAGCATATATCTACTTTATATATGGTTCCCACATAATAGTATATGAAATTATTAAATCTTATGGACTAATTATTTTACAAATTATAAAATATAGTTATGAAGTACATTCAATATATAAACAAAAGTAATTAGGTTACATATTATATATTTAATAATAAAAGTGCTATGCTTATATTATTAGCTAATATATATGTACATATACATAGGTGTATGTATATATTTATCAATATATGAATGAGTTTTAATTGAGTCGAGCTAATAAGTCGACTCGAGCATAAATGAGTGAGCCTCAAAGAAAAAAAAAAAGCCATGACTTGACCCCCACTAGGGTTGTAAAGGAACCAGTTTGTTCAATAGCCTGCTCAGTACTCATTCGGTTAACCTCGAATCAAACTTAACCCCTGAAAAGAAAAGGCTCACCTGTGAAAATAGATACCCGCTCAATTAGTAAATGACACATAACTGACAAAACTTAACTCAACTTGGCTAGAACTCCTTAGAGTAAAACTACAAATTAGCCACTATTCACATCACACACCACACACCTATAGCTTTTCATAGGATGTGGGAGTGTTTTTAATAGGATGTATGAATGTTTTTCATAGGGTGTGGGGTGTGGATAGTGAATAGTGGCCTATGAGAAGAATTTTTCTTTTTCTTTTTCCTGTTTTGTAGTAGTTGGCTTGGGATAAATGTCGGGGCCTACCACCCGGTTATCTCTTGTATCCTGTAACTCTTTTATATATTTACAATATGAATGCTTAGGGCAACGAAGGAAAAAAAACAAACAAAGACCACTTACTGTTATTTTTCTTAATGACATGGTCATTAATTGAAAATCGTATTTATTATTGTTTTGGGCACTGTATATTGTTTTGAATAAATAAATTCTAACACTAGTCTTTCTCATTTTTATGAGGAAATTGCTTTTTGAAATATTGTTCTGAATAATGGAAAACCATGCATACTGTCAAAAATATTTCTAGCACCCACATATTGACTAATAATGAGCAAACATCAAAACACAATTTTCTAGTATCGGCTAACTGGCATGGGGAAGAATCACTTGTTATTGTATAACTGACGTCCGTGCAATATCGTATCATGCATATTTCAGTCTTTTTCAAAATATTCATTGTTTTGTCAATTAATTTGGTATTGATTCATTTTAAGAAAAACCAAAGCTTTTGTTCTTCTTCTACCTATACATATTATTTCCTTGTAAATTATATATATCTACTATATATATAAATGTAAATGTTAGGGGAGCAGTATTTTCATTTCCAATTTTTCCCTTACTTGTATTCTTAAATTACATTTGTGTGTGTTTTTGCTAATAAATTCTTTCTAATTTTATCCCAAATTTTATATCCAAATTCAACCACTTTTGTTTCTTGTTTTGTGATGATCACTCAGTGTTGTTCTCGAGGCACCTTTGAGAACCAACAGATTGGTGAACCAGATTTGCAAACCACCAAATTTGCAAACTAGAGTTACAAATCACTAGACCTAGACCTGCACAATTGGTGTTTTCATTATTTTGCTTCAAACCACGCTGCGTTAGAGCATGGTTTTGCATATCTCACTTATCCCTATAATTAGAGAAAAATTTAGGGTTTTGAACAAAAACCCCTCTTCATCCCAATCCCCATTTTACAGTTAGGGTTTATGGTTGACTCGTGGCCGAATGTGCTTCCAAGTGTAGAACTGTCAAGTTGTATCAAGGATAAATCCAGGATCGTATTCCACAGGGACAATGGGTTATCAAAGCGAATAAGAGATTTGTGAGTAACAAATGAATCAAGTATGAGAGATGAAAATAAAATTCAAATGCAATGCAAAAAGATAATCGAAGTTGAAATTAGAGTTTCTAAAAAAAAACAAATTAACGAACACTTGGGTTGGGTATGAGACTCTCTTTATTTCGGATTCTAGATAATTTTCTCAATTAACAATCCAATCAAGGCATTGCTAATCGGAAGATAAAAAGTTAAGCTCAAGTTTTGCAATATTTTCCTAAGGGATTCTCTACTTTACTAGCCAAACACACATTAACAAACAATCGAGAGAAGCCTTGATAATTTTCAAGCTTTTGTTGTGCCTTACGTCAACAACAAAACAAGAGCAAGAGCTGCAATCTATTTTCAGTTTAGATCTGACTAGTAATATAGTGAAATCAACGTTCAATCACAAAATATTGCATTAAACTAGAATCCAAAACAAATCACGTCCCTTTCCACAACCCAAGTTTCAGAAATTAGCTACACATGATATTTCTAACTACAAAAATAAGTCTAAGATGAGTCATGAAAAAAATATAAAAGCAAAAGAAATCTAAAATAAAAATGAGCCAAAAGCCAAAAATTAACAAAGAAGAAAGCCACCTCCAAAATCTTAGTCGAAAGAAAAACGTAAAGAAGAAGAACAAAGACGTCGAACTGCTAAACGAAAATTAAATGCATGAAGACAAAGCAAACTGCCTTCCGTCCAAATGAAAAAGAAGAGAAAATAATTAAACTTCAGACTACTCTACTCTCTAGAGCTAAATGAAAAAGAAGAATGAAAATAAAAACAAAACCAGCCGCTTCTTTAGTCTGAAAACGAAAAGAAGATTAATGAAAAAAGAAGATTAATGAAAACTCAAAGCTACTCTAATGCTTCCTCCAGCTTAAACGAAAGAAAGAAACAAATAAACTCCAAGCTAAGCTACTGCTGTAGCCGAATGAAAATGAAAGAAACAAATAAACTCCAAGCTAAGCTACTGCTGTAGCCGGATGAAAATGAAAGAAACAATAAACTCCAAGCTAAGCTACTACTGTAGCCGAATGAAAATGAAAGAAACAGCAAGAAAGATGAGCTGGCTGCCCAGCGTCTAAAACAAAAGAAAGAAAATAAAATAAAACTCAAAGTTATGAACTAATCTGCTGCTGCCGTTAGCTTCTAAACGAAAAGAAAATAAGTAAAACTCTTCCCCTGTGTTGCTGCCTCCATCTAAATAAATACTGATCTTCTGCTTCTGCTGCACGTCCGAGTGTAAACATCCATGTTCTGTTGTAGAACCAACAAAGGTTAATAAGACCTGCTGTCTTCTTGTGCTTCCATGAGATTAATTGAAATAAATTGTGTAGAAGAACAAGAAGAACATGTGCGTCCAGCTGTCTTCCATCTCTCAGGTCTGAAATGCTCTTGCTTTCCAACAACATCCAGCGTGTGTGAGTGTCTTTGCTGCAGCTTGCATGTGTGAGTGGCTGCTGTCCGAATGTGTGCTTTGCTGTTCTGCATGTGTGAGTCTACTGCAACGTGCTACATCCATTTCTTCTCCTGCTGCTCAGCGTCTGCAACCTCCAGGTTGGTGCTGTCCGAATGAGTGCTTTGCTGGTCTGCATGTGTGAGTTGCTGTCACGTTTTCTGCATGTGTGATGTGCTCCTGCATGTGTGAGTTGGTGTCACTTTTTTGCATGTGTGAGCTGGTGTGAGTGCTTTCCGAGTGAGTTCTTTGCTGGTCTGCATGTGTGAGTTGGTGTCACTTTTCTGCATGTGTGAGCTGGTGTGAGTGTTGTCCGAGTGAGTTTCTTTCTGCATGTGTATTGCATGTGTGCATTCACACTTGAATGATATCTTTGATGTGTATTGCCCAAACTACCCCTGTTATGAGAGGAATAAAAATGAAATATTTATTTTCATGTGAAACAATTGTATTATAAATCTTTTTAAGCACAAAAATACCAAAATTTATCAATTGACTCAAGTATTGTGATCTATTGCATAATTAAGTACTTAAATCATTTTTTTATTAAACAATTTATTCACTTAAGTAACTTAATCATGCAGTTTTAGCGCTTCATCACACCCCCCAACTAGCTTTTCGCTAGACTCTAGGAAATAAAGTGAATGAATTCATGCGAAGGTGAGATTTCCAACTACAATTTCAAAAGAATTTCGAGGATCACATGCCATGAAATAGACTTGATGAGTTTAAGAACACTGGAGATTAGTCTGAATTTTGTATCAACTAAGAGATTTATACACAATTTAGTTAATCAACCAAGGGAATTACATGTAACAAAGCTTGCTTTTCAAGTGCATGGGAATGAGATTGGAATTCCAAGATTGATTACCAAGAGACATTAACAGTTTCAATCACAACAGTTAATCTGAGATAACCATAGGTCTTTCTCTAAGTCAAAACAATTGTAGTAGTGGCTTTCACGCTATTACACTTTAAAAGGCGCCTACTTTCTTATTTAGTAAGGACCCCGGTAATAGGCAGCCTTTTCTAATACACAAATGTAAAGCATTTTTTTTTTTGATCCCTGGCTTGTCCCTTTTCTAATTTGATTCATTCCAAATTTCTTCCTAAGCCATTAGGATATGGTTCATTAGAGTCCCAAATAATCAAAGTGTAAATCAACAACAATGACCCAATGTAGTCTTTCTAGGCCTTCCAGGTATGTGTTGTGTGTGTTTTAGCAAAACTTTTAACATCTTTCCCTTGGTTTAACAACTAAATAAAATGGATAAGTCCCTCTTTTGACATATACTCTTATTTGCACTACATTCCACATGTTCCATGAACTCAACAAATCTTTTTCTTCTTCTTTTTTTTTTTTTTTTTTTTTTTTTTTTTTATAACTTTCCAGCATGTAAAATTCAAGAATGGGGAATTTAATCTGCTTTCAACTCATTACTAGCACTCCCCAAGGTGGACCAAAATATGTCTAAGGCATGCAAACAGAGAAATAAATTCTCTTCCACCCCCCAACTAGATTGTAGCATTGTCCTCAATGATGCAAGAGAAACGAAAGAATTTACACAAAGAGAGTAGTTAAGGGGCAAAACAACTAAAAGAAGAACCGAAAATTCAAAGAAAAACTGAAGGAAAGAGGAAAATGAATTACCTGGATAGCTTTGAAAAGAATGCAGCCAAAATAAAAGATAAAAACTGAAGAACAAAAGAAGACAATGAAAAGAAATGGATAGATCAAGAACCATCAATTAGGATCAAGCAAATGTAGAGTAGATTCCTCAGGTGCAAAGTTAGAAATAAAAGGCTTGAGCCTTTGACCATTAACCTTAAGAATGTTACCATTGAGAGGATTTATTATCTCTATAGCACAATGAGGAAAAACAGTTTGTACCACATAAGGCCCACTCCATTGAGACCTTAACTTACCAGGATAAAAAATCTTACTTTGGATGTGTTTGTTGGCTAAACATCTTCAAAACATTTGGTCAGAGCAATATTTAAACAAGTGAAGGTCATCATAAAAAAAGTATTCAACCTCAGATTTGAATTTTCGAGTGTCTTGAGTGCTCCAATGAGATGGTGTCTGTCATCTGAAGATGGTTTTATGGGTGCTGCCCAAGGTGGCGACTCTGCAAACATTGATTGCCAAGGCACCCCATGCCCGATTCCTGCGAAAGAAACATTAGAAGTATCATCAAGTATATTTACATCACTTAGCACACTTTCTAATGACAAATGTAAATCAGTAGAAGGAAGATTCAAGTGAAAGTCCTTATCAAGGATATTTTTCAGCAAATTAACTTCCTTAAATTCTTCTAAATCCTGAGGTTGCCTGCAAGTATTAAAGATATTAAGCTCCAATGTCATGTTTCCAAAACTCCACTTCTACAATTTATGAGTGCATTAGAAGTAGCCAAGAAGGGTCTTCCTAAGATAACAGGTGCTTGGAAAGTAGAATGATTAGTCAATTGCATGTCGAGTACGACAAAGTCTACTAGATAGTAGAATTTGTCTACTTGAACCAAAACATCTTCCACAACACCCCTAGGAATCTTAATAGACCTATCAGCCAACTGCAATATGATAGAAGTAGATTTCAACTCACCCAATCCAAGCTGAACATAAACATTATAAGGCAATAAGTTCACACTTGAACCTAAGTCTAATAATGCTTGGCCTATTTTTTAGCTCCCTATCATGCAAGCTATGGTAGGGGATACTGGGTCCTTGTATTTGGGAGGAGTGTTGGTTTGGATAATAGCACTAACCTGCTCAGTAAGAAAAGCTTTCTTTTGCACATTCAATTTTCTTTTTACGGTGCATAAATCCTTTAAAAATTTAGCATAGGTAGGAATCTGTTGAATAGCATCTAACAATGGTATATTAATCCTAACTTGCTTAAAAATTTCAAGAATTTTAGCGTGATGCTTATCTTTGTGCAAAGGGGCTAACCTTTGAGGAAAAGGTGCAAGTGTAGTGCTTGGGACACTTTCAGATCTCAAAGGATCATGTGCCTCATTTTTAGAAGGAGGTTTAGAAGTGTTACCATTCTTTTCTACCTCTTGAGCTGGAATGCCAATCACCTTACCACTTCTCAAGGTTGTAATAGCCTTGACTTGCTTGACATTTGAATCTCCTGCCATACTTTGAAATTGCTGGTTTTGGCCTTGGGGATTAGGCTGAGATTGTGCAGGGAACTTCCCTTTCTCTTGAGCACTCATGGTTGTAGTCAACCTTGTGACTGACCCTTGAATCTCAGCAATGGCTTGTGAATTTTGACTATTGATAGCAGCTTGGCTTTGCATGAATTGCTGAAAATTGGTGGACAGCTGCTGGAAGTTGGTGGATAATTGCTGGAGATTGTCTTCAAGGTTCTTTTTCTGAGCTGGGACCATGTGGTTGGCATATTGAGATGGTCCTGAACCTCCTGGGGTAGTGTAGGGTACAATTTGTGAAGGACCAGCTATGTTGGGTGCAGGTAAAGCAGCTTGATCACCTCTCCAACTGAAATTAGGGTGATTTCTCCATCCTGAATTGTAGGTGTTGGAATAAGGACCTGAAAAAGATTTAGCAACCATATTAACAACATTAGATTGATCCAAAAGAACTTATTTAAAAGCTGGAATGGTTGGGCAATCATTAGTTGAATGCCCTTGGCCCTCACAAATATTACAGCTCAAGGTAGTCTGAGGTACAACTTGTACTTCATTCACTTTCTTCAGTTCTATGGTTTCTAATTTCTTAGAAATCATAGCCAACCTAGCATTCAAATCATCTACCTCTCTCAGATTATATTTCCCACCCCCTGAAATTGTCCTTGAACTTTCCGACCTATCATGAACATCAGATGTATCCCATGATTGTGCATTTTCAGCTAGATAATCAAAATAGTCAAAAGCTTCCTCAGGTTCTTTGTTAAAAAACGCTCCATTATACATGGTCTCCACAAATTGTCTCATTTTTGGTTGCAACCCCTCATAAAAAAAATTAATGACCCTCCAATTCTCATATCCATGATGAGGACATGCATTTAAAAGGTCTTTGAATTGTTCCCAACAATGATAAAATGTTTCCACATCCTTTTGGCAAAAATTCATGATCTGTCTTTTCAAGGCATTGGTTCTATGCATAGGAAAAAATTTCTTTAAAAATTCAGTTTGCATTTCTTGCCAAGTCCCAGTGGATCTTGGTCTTAAGGAATTCAACCATGTCTTAGCCTTGTCTTTTAAGGAAAATGGAAACAGTTTCAATCTTATGATCTCATCAGTGCATGTTCTATCCACAAATGTGGAACACACTTCTTTAAACTCTTTGATATGCAAATAGGGGTTTTCAGATTCCATACCATGAAAGTGTGGTAATAATAGAATCATCCCGGGTTTGAAATTAAAAGCATTTGCATTAATAGGTAAAATGATGCAAGAAGGTGTGCTAGTCCTAACAGGCTGAAGATATTCTCTAAGAGTCCTGTTTGGATTCTCCACATCCCTATCATGACGCTCATTTTCAGCCATGATGCTATCAGTGTCTGATGATGATTCAACAGAAGATGATGCAGAGCTAAAAGATGTCAATGATTCTGTCCTAAACAGTTGAGATGTATGGCCTCTAGTCCAACCAGTCATACAAACAAGAGCAGATAATCAAAGACCATGAAAAATAAACAGAGAGAAGGGAAAAAGATTAGATGTCACCCAGGCTGTGAAAAGGTTTACAGCTCCACAAACGTCCTCTCAGCAGTAGAGGAATGCTCTAATAAACACCAGTTGTCCCCGGCAACGACGCCAAAAACTTGACTCGTGGTCAAATGTGCTTCCATGTGTATAAGTGTCAAGTTGTATCAAGGATAAGTCCAGGATCGTATTCCACAGGGACAATGGGTTATCAAAGCGAATAAGAGATTTGTGAGTAACAAATGAATCAAGTATGAGAGATGAAAATAAAATTCAAATGCAATGCAAAAAGATAATCGAAGTTGAAATTAGAGTTTCTAAAAAAAACAAATTAACGAACACTTGGGTTGGGTATGAGACTCTCTTTATTTCGGATTCTAGATAATTTTCTCAATTAACAATCCAATCAAAGCATTGCTAATCGGAAGATAAAAAGTTAAGCTCAAGTTTTGCAATATTTTCCTAAGGGATTCTTTACTTTACTAGCCAAACACACATTAACAAACAAACGAGAGAAGCCTTGATAATTTTTAAACTTTTGTTGTGCCTTACGTCAACAACACAACAAGAGCAAGAGCTGCAATCTATTTTTAGTTTAGATCCGACTAGTAATATAGTGAAATCAACGTTCAATCACAAAATATTGCATTAAATTAGAATCCAAAACAAATCATGTCCCTTTCCACAACCCAAGTTTTAGAAATTAGCTACACATGATATTTCTAACTACAAAAATAAGTCTAAGATGAGTCATGAAAAAAATCTGAAAGCAAAAGAAATCTAAAATAAAAATGAGCCAAAAGCCAAAAATTAACCAAGAACAAAGCCACCTCCAAGATGCTAGTCGAAAGAAAAACGTAAAGAAGAAGAACAAAGACGTCAAACTGCTAAACGAAAATTAAATGCATGAAGACAAAGCAAACTGCCTTCCGTCCAAATGAAAAAGAAGAGAAAATAATTAAACTTCAGATGACTCTACTCTCTAGAGCTAAATGAAAAAGAAGAATGAAAATAAAAACAAAACCAGCCGCTTCTTTAGTCTAAAAATGAAAAGAAGATTAATGAAAACTCAAAGCAACTCTAATGCTACCTCCAGCTTAAACGAAAGAAAGAAACAAATAAACTCCAAGCTAAGCTACTGCTGTAGCCGAATGAAAATGAAAGAAACAAATAAACTCCAAGCTAAGCTACTGCTGTAGTCGAATGAAAATGACAGAAACAATAAACTCCAAGCTAAGCTACTGCTGTAGCAGAATGAAAATGAAAGAAACAGCAAGAAAGATAAGCTGGCTGCCCAGTGTCTAAAACAAAAGAAAGAAAATAAAATAAAACTCAAAGCTATGAACTAATCTGCTGCTGCCGCTAGCTTCTAAATGAAAAGAAAATAGTAAAACTCTTCCCCTATGTTGCTGCCTCCAGCTAAATAAATACTGATCTTCTGCTTCTGCTGCATGTCCGAGTGTAAACATCCATGTTCTACTGTAGAACCGACAAAGGGAATAAGACCTGCTGTCTTCCTGTGCTTCCATGCGATTAATTGAAATAAATTGTGCAGAAGAACATGTGCGTCCAGTTGTCTTCCATCTCTCAGGTCTGAAATGCTCTTGCTTTCCAACAACATCCAGCGTGTGTGAGTGTCTTTGCTGCAGCTTGCATGTGTGAGTGGCTGCTGTCCGAATGTGTGCTCTGCTGGTCTGCATGTGTGAGTCTACTGCAACATGCTACGCCCATTTCTTCTCCTACTGCTCAGCGTCTGCAACGTCCAGGTTGGTGCTGTCCGAATGAGTGCTTTGCTGGTCTGCATGTGTGAGTTGCTGTCACGTTTTCTGCATGTGTGATGTGCTCCTGCATGTGTGAGTTGGTGTCACTTTTCTGCATGTGTGAGCTAGTGTGAGTGCTGTCCGAGTGAGTTCTTTGCTGGTCTGCATGTGTGAGCTGGTGTGAGTGTTGTCCGAGTGAGTTTCTTTGTGCATGTGTATTGCATGTGTGCATTCACACTTGAATGATATCTTTGATGTGTATTGCCCAAACTACCCCTGTTATGAGAGGAATAAAAATGAAATATTTATTTTCATGTGAGACAATTGTATTATAAATCTTTTTAAGCACAAAAATACCAGAATTTATCAATTGACTCAAGTATTGTGATCTATTGCATAATTAAGTACTTAAATTATTTTTTTATTAAACAATTTATTCACTTAAGTAACTTAATCATGCAGTCTTAGCGCTTCATCAATGGTCTGTACAGGAATTTCCCATATTTGGGAAACGACTGTACATCTCCATCGTTGCCAAACCCCATCATTGTCCCCTTCATCCCACATCTTCATCTTTCGCAACAGTTGGCCCTCCCTTCGCAACACAGAATCAATGATTGTAGCCTCTTCATCGGCAATTTTTGTAAGGTTTCTTTTCCATCGCTCTCTCCTTCTCTATTTCTCTCTTCCCCCTTTTTCTTCGTCCCAATGCCATGAAGTTTGTGAAAAAAGTCTCTCACCCTTTTTCTTCTTTGTCACCTACCATTTATCTCTTCGGGTTAGGATTTCTTCCATTGATCTATACTTTCACTTTATTTGAATCTTTCATCTTCATTGAGACCGTTTGGCTGTCGAGAAAGTTGAGCCAAAGAGCTAGAAAGAAATTGTGAAAATCTTGTTAGATTTATTGATGATTTTAATTATGTTTTATGTTCTGCATGTGTGGGATCGTTTTGATTTTGCTCTAATTTTGTCACTATTGTTTGGTTGCTGCAAAAATCCTTTTGATTTTAGATCTTGGTTTCCTTCATACACTGTTTGGTTGCTGCTAAAATCCTTTTGATTTTGCTCTCATTTTCCTTCATACATTGTTTGGTTGCTGCAAAAATTCAATTACATTTATTGATGATTTTAATTGTGTTTTATGTTGTGCTTCTGTGGGATCATTTTGATTTTGATCTCATGTTCTCACCACTGTTTGGTTGCTACGAAAATCCTTTTGATTTTGCTTTATTCTAGTGTGTATAGATATATATATATATATAGGTGGCCTTCACGAGGTGACAACAAACTCTAGAAATTCATTTTATCTGAAACCAACATATTTGAAACCCACTATTAAAGTTTAGACTGAAGGCATTTGGGACCCAGATATAGACAGTTTCTTCTTTCGAATACAAAGGGCATGGAATTCGTGTATGTTCTCTTTTCCATACCGTACTATATGCTCGACACAAGAAATTGAGAAAATAATGATCAATGTATGCATGCAGACGGAGAATTATCACTTGACCTCATATTAATTCTCATAAAAAGACAAATGTAGTTGCTCAAAACATATGTGTCTCTCTAATTCAGTTGCAATGCAATAGGTCTCACATAATTATCTAGTGCACACTAAATGGTGGGCATTGACATTATGTTTATAATGAAAGACCATCGTATGTGTTAAGAATATGTTTCACATCACCAACAGTACAGATAACTAATAACGAAAGAGAGAAGTTAGAGAGAGCAGCATGGAGTATCTAGTGGAACTCTAATACTTAAGTTAGAGAGAAGTTTCTCAATATAAGTATATGAATGAACGTATCAAATGTTGTGAAAAATGATAACAATGAAGTAAAAGTAAATACGAAAGAGAAATCAATCACACACGACATAAAGATTTATGTGGTTTGGCAAATTGCCTACGTCCACGAGAGCTACAGAGGATTTTTATTACTTGAGGAATCACAATACAATGGTGGGAAATTACTGTTCTCATTGTATGGCCATATGTCACAAAATAACATATATATAGTCAAATGGCGGAAAAACCCTAAAATTTGTGTAAAAGCAATGTTTGCTTGAGAGGCGTGTCGAGCGCGCATCGAGCAAACCTCTTTCCTGCAACTGCTCAAGCTCATTGTCGAGTTGTCTTCGAGCGGACCTCTCTAACTTGCCTCCACTCGAGCGATGTGGACTAGACTCCACAGTACTCAACAATTCTCCCACTTGGAGACTAGTACACTCAATGTATCGCCTTTTTCCTCAAACATGATATCCTCCACCTCTACAACTCATTGCCCCTGTCTTCATGCTAGATGACCAACTGAAGTTGTGCACAACTTTAGTTTATCAAGTGTAACACCCTTTGTTAACATATCAGCTGGGCTCTTACTTCCATAAATCTTCTCAAGTAACAACTGTCCGTCATCTAACAATGATCGTATGAAGTGATACCTGATCTGAATGTGCTTGGTCCTGGAATGAAATGCTGGATTCTTGGCAAGGAATATGGCACTCTGAATATCACTATAAAGAGTTTCTTTCTGATTCTTTTTACTCAATTCATCTAAGAATCCCTGTAGCCATATCATCTCCTTTGCAGCCTCTAACATTGCAATGTACTTAGCTTCTGTAGTAGACAAAGAAACAGTTTTCTATAAATTAGAACCCTATGACACTACAGTACCACCAAGAGTATAAACAAATCCAATGGTACTCTTTCTGCTATCAATATCTCCAGCTAAATTAGCATCAACATAGTCCTGTACCTTTAAGCTCTCATTTGAGAAAAGCAGGTTTCTGAGGAGCCTTTTAGGTACCTCAAAATCCATTTCACTTCTTCGCACTGTTGTTTTCCTGGGTTACTCATATATCTACTCACAACTCTGACTGCATTGGCAATATCCGGTCTTGTGCAAACCATAGCATACATAAATGAACCAATATATAAGGCATAAGGAACCTTACTCATGTAATCTTGTTCCTCCTCTGACTCAAGCGACTGATTCTTGCTAAGTCTGAAGTGACTGCCCAAGGGTGTGCCAACTGGTTTGGCCTTATCCATATGGAACTTGCAAAGCACCTTTCTCACATACTCAGCGTGCGAGAGTCTCAACGTACCTCTGACTCTATCTGTGACAATTCTCATGCCAAGGATTTGCTTTGCAGCTCCCAAATCCTTCATTGAAAAGTGCTCTGACATCTGCTTCTTCAGATTATTGATCTCATCAATACTAGCCCCTGCAATAAGCATGTCATCCACATACAACAACAAAATAATGTAAGAATTGTCATGGTGCCTGACATAGCAATAGTGATCTGCCTGACATCTGATGTACCCTACACTGTGCATAAAGTTATCAAATTTTTTGTACCACTATCTAGGAGCTTACTTCAGGCCATATAAGCTCTTCTTCTGTCTGCAAACTAAACCTTCCTTTCCCTGTACTACAAACCCTTAGTCTGGTGCATGTAGATGTTTTCTTCAAGGTCTCTATAAAGAAAAGCCATCTTCACATCTAACTGCTCAAGAAATAAATTTTCAGTAGCAACTATAGACAGTACCATCCTGATGGTTGTGATCTTCACCATAGGAGAAAAGATCTCAGAGTAATTAATACCTTGCTTCTGCTGAAAGCCTTTTACAACAGGTCTGGCCTTGTATATTTTACTGCCATCATGCTTAGTTGCCACCCGGTACACCCACTTGTTGTGTAATGCCTTCTTCCTTGATGGAAATTCTGTCAACTCCCATGTCTGATTCTCTAACAGGGAATCCATCTCATCTTTCATGGCCAGCTCCCACTTGCTAGAATTTTCATCCTGCAAGGTTTTTTCATAACTCTGCAGTTCTCCACCATCTGTCAACAGAATATAATTCAAGGTAGGTGAAAAACGTTGTGGAGGACATATAGTCCTCACTAACCTACAAACTACAGCTGTAGGAGTGGACAACTCTTAAACTAACTACGAAATAATAGGAATGGGTGAACTGGACCCACTCTCTCCATCAATCACATCTCTACACTGCACTGTGACCTTTGGTAGGTCATCCAATCTTATGAACTCGGACTCCTGAGGAGCTGCTTTAGAAGCTATACTAGACTTGTCCTTGTACACAATCTTCTCATTGAAAATCACATTCTTGCTTCTTTTGATCTTTCGACCC
This sequence comes from Carya illinoinensis, assembly GCF_018687715.1. Taxonomy (NCBI): domain Eukaryota; kingdom Viridiplantae; phylum Streptophyta; class Magnoliopsida; order Fagales; family Juglandaceae; genus Carya; species Carya illinoinensis. The sequence continues at coordinate 24,749,723 of NC_056764.1, forward strand.
TGATCATCCCATAAACGATAACCAAATGCCTCATCTCTACAGCCAATGAAATAACATTTCTTTGACTTAGTCTCAAGTTTACTACGAGCATCAAAATCAATAAGAACATAAGAAAGACAACCAAAAGTTTTAAGGAGAGAAAATTTGACCTATTTCCAATTCCAAACCTCCTCAGGCAATCCACAATCTAATGGAACTGATGGCCCTTTGTTTATCAAGTAGACGTCAGTGCTAACTGCATTTGCCCAGAAAGTAGGTGGTAATCCAGCATGCAGCCTCATGCTTCTAGTATGCTCATTTATGGTTATGTTCATATGTTCAGCAACTTCATTTTGTTGTGGTGTCCCAGGAATGGTCTTCTCCATTCTGATACCCAGAGCTGCATAATACTCCTTGAACCCACCATCAATATACTCATCACCATTATCAGACGTCAAACATTTCAGTTTCAAGCCTGTCTTTGCCTCAACCATGGCCTTCCAAATTTTGAACACATTGAATACATTAGATTTATGCTTCACAAAATAGACTCATACCTTCCTACTATAGTCATCAATGAACATGACATAGTAACAAGAACCTTCAAGAGATGCCACTGGGGAAGGTCCCCACACATTTGTGTGCACTAGATCCAGTTTTCCTGTCTTAGGCATTCTGCCACTTTTCAAGAAACTAACCTTATTTTGTTTCCCCATAATGCAACTCTCACATATACTGAGATCAATTGACTTCAGTTTTGGTAGCTTGCCTTAGGACATAAGTTCTTTCATACCCTTCTGACTCATATGGCCAAGCCTGCAATGCTACAAATCTGTTATGCTCTCTGCAACAGTAGTAGCAAATAGTGTTAATCAAACTAGTAGTCATATAGAGAGTACCAGTTTTCTTACCCCAAGCTAGTACCAATGCCCCTTTAGTGACCTTCCAGGTGCCATCTGAGAACACTACTAAACGACCACATTCATTGAGCTGCCCAACAGAAATGAGATTCTTCTTTAACTCAGGAATGTGTTTGACCTTTTGCAAGGTCCATTTGTTCTTGTTAGTAAGTGCAATGTCAATGTCTCCCATCCCCACTATGTTCAAAGCCTCTCTATCAGTTAGATACATATTCCCAAAATCACTTGCAACATAGTTCCGCATTAGCTCCCGATGGGAAGATGTATGGAAGGAAGCCCTTAAATCCAGTATCTAGTCATCAACTGGATTATGAACTGCAAGCAATAGTGAATCATGTACTTCTTCAGTTACTACATTAGCACTATCATTCTCGATCTTCTTAGGATTTTTGTAGTTATTCTTAATGTGGCCAGCTTTGCCATAATTCCAACAAGTTGCCTGCTGACCAGGCCTTGACTTGCTCTTGCCCCCGTGCTTTGATTTTAATCTTCCTCTATTTGAGTTCTTTTCTTGTGATCTCCCTTGACAATTAACATTTAGTGCTGAACTTTCTTGCGCACCTCCTTAGCCAAAATCTTTCCTGCGCACCTCCTCAGCCAAAATCAAATCACGAATATCATCATATTTCAACTTAGATTTACCGGCAGAATTATTGACAGCCATTCTCATGGCTTCCCAGCTATTTGGCAGTGAGGCCAATAATATCAGTGCACGTATCTTATCATCAATTTCAATTTTAACAGACGACAATTGATTTGTGATGGTATTAAAATCATTTAGATGCTGTGCAACAAATGTACCATCTGCCATCTTCAAATTGAATAACTTTTTCATTAAATCTACCTTGTTATTTGCTGACGGCTTTTCATACATACATGACAAAGCCGCCATGGGATCCGCAGTCATCTTCTCCTTGATGACGTTGTGTGCAACGGATCTTGACAGGGTTAGCCGAATAACCCCTAGAACCTGTCGATCCAACAGGTTCCAATCAGCCTCCTCTATTTTTCCGGTCGCTTTCCCAACAGTGGAAGACGAAGTTTCTTCCCATAGAGGTAGTCTTCTATCTGCATCCTCCAGTATTCAAAATCCGTGCCATCAAACTTCTCGATCCCCAATACCATCACTTCGTCTCCAGCCATCATTTGCTCTTAGATCCGAACCTGGCTCTAATATCAATTGTTGTGAAAAACGATGATAGTAAAGTAAAAGTAGATATGAAAGAGAAATCAATCACACACGACACAAAGTTTACGTGGTTTGGAAAATTGCCTATGTCCATGAGAGCTGTAGAGGATTTTTATTACTTGAGGAATCACAATACAATGGTGGGGTGATTACTGTTCTCACTGTATGACTATATATCACAAAATAGCATATATATAGTCAAATGGTGGAAAAACCCTAAAATCCGTGTAAAAGCAATGTTCGCTCGAGTGGCGTGTCAAGAGCTCATCGAGCGAACCTCCTTCCCACAACTGCTCGAGCTCACTGTCGAGTTGTCTTCAAGTGGACCTCTCTGACTTGCCTATGCTCAAGCGATGTGGACGTACTCAACATCAAATGTGTTACCAGTAAGTATTATTTATAGCTAGGAGCGTGATAAGGGTGAGAAGGACTTGATCCAGGAGGATCCAAGTCAGATGATTCTAAGTTGTCAGATGCCATGTTGATGGCACTGAGATATCTTGAGTTGAAAGACTAGCACAAAGATGGCATGAAATCGTAATATTTCCCTACTTAGAGCAGTTTTGGGTGCATTTCGGTATTTTGGCTATAACTTTGGCTATGGGTATTCAAATCGCACATATGACCCCAATTCAGAAAACTATTTTCAATGCCCACAATATGGTCACCGGCTATGTTAGATGTGCATTTTTTTAGGCCGAAATCCACTGTTTTCCCTTCCAAATCTTCATTTTTAGTTTTTTTTACCTTTTATGGTAATATTTCATTTATCATTTATGAAGTTATTCTGAACTCAATTTGATCTAGATTTTTGGTAGATTACGTCTTTTATTACATATTTAATTTTGGCATAATTATTTGGATTTTGCTACTTTTGGTAAAATTTTGACATGGATTATTTTCAGCTGTCACAACTTGGCTTGTGGGTTGATTTTGGACATTCTTGGAATTGATAATTTTGAATTGAACATCAAAGTTCTTTTCTCTATATTTTTGGGTAAATCTCTTGTCTTCCTTCCATGTGAATTATCTATTAAAACTAGCATGCAGAATAATTATTAGTATGTCCAACATCATGACTAATCTCGAAAGATTATCTTGAAGACCCTCCGTATTAAGTGGAGTACTGATCAACTCCTTGATCAGTCAAAGATGTTATCTAATCATGTTATCTATGACACATATCAATGAGACCAATCCTTGGGCTCATAGTTCAACCCTTAGCATCTTAGATTGATTGGGCCTTTTCATATATATGGACTCATTCCTCCGAGACCCTAAATATCCCTTCCAACATGCATCTAAGAAATTAGAACATGATGAACGTCCAATCAAAAAGTGAAAAGATTGCGTACCTTCAATTATGTTTGTTGAAGTATAACCATAAATCTCAAGCAAAAAATAATGTGAAGACTATCTATCTACATAATGCTTGTTTTAGCCTATCTATCTACATAAACACTAATATATCGATGGATTATACAGCTAGATAGGTTTAAAATAATGTGAAGCCAAAGACCCTCTCTATCTCAATTGATTGATGCAACACTTGGTGTATTATAATGAGATACAACCCCCCTCCTTTTTTCTGAAAAATTCATCATATCTGTATTTCATGTATATTCAGTCATTACAAATTGTATCCTGTACTACAACTCTATAGAGCCCCTTAAGACCATCTTCTATCCAAACCATTTCTTCATTTACAGTATAAGCAAATTTTACTAAAAAATCGGCTACCTTGTTTCCTTCCCTACAAGTGTGTCAGATCTTCTCAAGGGTCTGTTTTCAAGGATTGCTTTGATGTCCTCCACCTTCTCACAACTCCATTCCCAATTCTCTTCACTGTTGTTTACTCCCTTTATGATTTCCATAGCATCCTATTCAAAAACAGCATCCCCGATTCCTAACTCAACTCCAGTTACAATGCTCTCCATAATGCATTTTCATCAACAACTGGAGAGAAAATATTTGATCTCGGCATACTTAAAGCTGCAAGGACTTCCCCCTCTGTATCCCAAATTATCACATCTACCCCCATCATCTTTCTTTTTTTGATCAAAAGGTGCATCTCAATTTATCTTCACTTCCCCATCCTTAGGTGTAATTCATCTCACCAGACCTCAATGAATGTGGTCTCTAGCTGGGCAAAGCTGCTGAGAAGATTGAGTTTGTCTAAACTCTCCAAACTCACCTTTGCCTGATTAAAAACCATACTTGGATTGAGGAAAACATTTTAAAAAATAAACTTATTTCGCCTCAGCCAAATACTTCTCATGACAGTTACCATCAGCTCCAAGTCTTCCTCTCTTAGCCTCTCAGCCATCTTTATCCAAACTGACCCCATGTCTTCTTCACCATAGCTCCATTTCTATACAGAGCTTCCTTTCTCTACCCAAACATATGTAGTAGCTAGATAGCCCCACAATGCATGGCTTGGAGTTTCTTTTACCCTCTTATATATTGGACAAAAAGGTTTTTGAAGCACTTTCCTGTGGAACAGGTTCAAACTGGTTGGGAGGCAATTATTTAGCACCTTCCACATGAAGACTTTCCCCACCCTTCTAACTATTAACTTCCAAAGAAGTTTCCAACCTTCTTTCCTTGCTAACCCATATGAAGTTTCCCCAACTAGCCTTCTCTTTCTGTTTAGTTCCAACTGATAGGCAGATTTTACACTAAAAATACCATTCTTTGATGGAGCCAATATCTATTTATCAGGTAGACCTAACTGACTTATTGGAGTACTATAGACAATCTCAGCTTCTTCCTCACAAAGTATTTCTTTAACCAGTTCCTCTTTCCATCTTCTTTGGCCTTCATCAATTAACTCTGCCACTTTTGCTTCCTTATTCAGAATTTTGACTAGTGATTGGATCATGTATGAAGTTTGCTTTGATACCCACCTATACCTCCATATCTGAATATTGTGCCCATTGCCAACTGTCCAAACAAGCCCCTCCTTCAATAGCTCCATAGAACCCCACAAACTTCACCAAATCAATGAAGGTCCGCAACCTAATTTGGCCTCTAAGTTCTCAGTCCCTCTGTAATACTTACCCTTTAACAATCTGGCTACAATTGAGTTGGGATTTATAAGGATTCTCCAACCTTGTTTGGCCAAGAAAGCTCTATTGAAACTCTCTAACTCTCTAAATCCCAACCCACCACTTGTTTTTGCAAACCCCATCTTTTTCCAACTCCTCCAATGTATCTTTTTTTCATTTTCCCCATGACCCCACCAAAATCTAGACATTAGTGTAGTTATTTCCTTGCATACTCTTTTTGGAAGGGCAAAAACACTCATATGATAGATCGGTATTGATGGGATAATATCTTTTAAAAGGACTTCCTTCCATGCTGGTGACAAGAATTTATTTTTTCAAATGTTGATCTTAAGCCATATCCTATCTTTTATCCCTCTAAAAGTGTTGTATTTCGTTCTATTGAGAAATTTAAAAACACGTTGGTGTTTGTTATTCAACCACACTTTGTATTACAAAATATTCCTATTTATACACTGTTGACATTTACAAATAAGGTAAGTAATAACTGTCAAATATTTACAAATAAAACCAAGAATTGCACTATTGTATACATGAGATTGCAGGTGGCCAAGTATGGAAGCTAAGCTGATTTTGCTCCCTGATTTGTGCAAGATTGAGATCAAATGTGAGTAATGATCGTGATCATCCATTACCCCCGCAAGATGGTGCTCCCATCAGCAACACCGATCATGGATCTCAGAAGTTGAAACTGTTGTCGAGAGAGTGCTTTGGTCATTAAGTCACCTAGCTAATCATAGGTAGAAACATGTGCAACGTGAAGTAGGCCTTTACTGACGTAGTCCCACACAAAATGTAAGTCGATGGCAATATGTTTCATTTGAGAGTGAAGTACGAGGTTTAGGCTGAGTTGGGTAGCACCAATATTGTCACATAAGAGCTTAGGAGTAGATGAGAGTTTGACACCAAGCTCACGGAAGAGTGATTGCAGCCAGGCAATTTCAGACGTTGCACTAGCAAGAGCCCGATACTCAGCTTCCGTTGAAGAGCGAGCTACAGCTCTCTGTTTTCAGGTGCTCCACGAGATGGAATTTGCTCCAAGAAAGATAATGTATGCTGAGGTAGATGTGCGATCATCGAAGTTCCCGGCCCAGTCGGCATCTGAGTAAGCAAGGAGATGAGAAGTGGAGGATCTTTTAAGATGAATCCCATGATATAGGATGTTCTTGAGATAGCGCAGCAATCGTTTAACTGCAACCTAGTGAAGTTCAGTTGGATTGTGCATGAACTAGGCAAGTTTATTCACTGAAAAGGCAATGTTGGGCCATGTGAGTGAGAGATACTGTAAAGCTCCAATGACACTCCGATACATGGTGCTGTCAACTAAATGTGAGCCATCATTGAGTTGAAGAAGTCCGGTAGTAACATCTTTGGCACCCTCCATTTGTGTTTTCTGAAGAAGATCCCGTACATATTTATGCTGTGAGAGGAAGAGGCCTTGTGTGGTGGGAAGAACTTCAAGGCCCAGAAAAAAATGAAGCTGCCCGAGGTCTTTGAGTGAAAACTGGGAACCAAGTTTGTTGATGATAGCGGAGAGAAAAATAGAATTATTTTCAGTAAGTATAAGGTCATCAACATAGACAAGAAAATAAGCCACAATGTCTCGATGTTTGTAAATAAACAAGGAGGGATCAGGTGCCAACTTCAGAAAACCAAGACTGCAAAGACAATCATGAAGGGCACGGTACCAAGCCCTTGGAGCCTGTTTCAATCCGTAAATAGATTTTTGAAGATGACAAACATGATGGGTTGAGAGGCATCAGAGTCGACCACCCAAGGTTTATCGGGGGAGGAGCTTGCATCAGCGCAGTTGGCATTGGGACTTCGACACGTGCTGTATGACCAGGTGTAGAGTAGAATTGGTAGGTCACGGCATTTTTCTATGAAGACTGAGAATTATTGTTGAAATGAGAGCTCCGCTGGTTTTGCCGAAAATTGTTGTGATGCTGTGGCTTGCCTTTGTGAGTCGAGGACTGAGAGGTTCGCTTCTGATGATAGTTGGCAGTAGCAATGGTTGTCTGCTGCAAAGTCTCGAGTCTTTTGAGATAAGTTTCATGACTTACAAGGAGGTCATACAGTTCTTCGAAGGTAACAGGATTCTCACGGGTACGAATAGGACCAGCAGTGTCACGAAACTCAAATCCCAATCCATTGAGTATGTAGAGCATGAGGTCATCATTCGTGAGAGGAGAATCAATAAGTGCAAGCTCATTAGCAGTGGACTTGACTTGTTGCAAGTATTTCGTGACACTTTTGGATCCACGGTTCAAGGATGTTAAATTATCCTTAAGTTGCATAACTCGCGTACGTGAGGGATTTGCAAAGAGACGGGTCAGTTGAAGCTAGGCCTCTCTTGAAGTGCTAGAAAAAGCAATCGAGGGCATAATGCTTTCAGACATCAAAGCAAAAATCCCATTAAGGAGAAGTTTGTCTTGATGGATCTAGTGGCTGCAAGAGTCTCAGCAGATGGAGTGGCACCAAGTTGAGGATAGGGATGTGAATCATCAATAAAGCCTTGAAGATCATACCCAACAATGAGGGAGTCGAGTTGAGCATGCCACATAGGAAAATTGGAAGAGTTTAGCTTGTAAGGCAGCTGTGCAGTGGCATTGATGGCAATGATAGCATTTTCATGATGAGTGTTGGTGGATTGGGTAATTGTGGGAGGGGAAGAGGATGATGAGGCCATAGCAGAAGCAGAGGATCAACCTTGTTGGAGAATGAGGTCTCTTGATACCATATAGAGAAATTTAAAAACACGTTGGTGTTTGTTATTCAACCACACTTAGTAGTACAAAATATTCCTATTTATACACTACTAACGGTTACAAACAAGGCAAGTAATAACTGTCAAATATTTACAAATAAAACCAAGAATGCACTGTTGTATACACGAGATTGCAGGTGACCAAGTATGGAAGCTAAGCTGATTTTGATCCCTGATCTGTGCAAGATTGAGAGAGTAATGATCGTGATCATCCATTACGTTCTTCCTACCATAGTAGGCAAACCTAAATACTTTTCATAGTTGTTATGGGCCCTTGCTCCTAAGTTTTGTGCAACCTGTCCCCATTCCTCTTTCCTTCCATTCTTGCTAAACATAATTGTTGACTTATGTTTCTTCAAACATTGCCCTAAGGCTTATTCATACAGCTTCAATAGAGAACTAATCTTTTGCCATTCATTCTAGTTTGCCCTCCTAAAAATGATGCAATCATCTGCAAAAAGTAGATGTGTTAATCTGATTCCACCTCTAGACACAGCTGCCCCCATTATCTCCTTACTCATCTTAACCATATTTATGAGGTTACTCAACCCCTCAACACACAATAGGAAGAGGTATGGGGATAGTGGATCCCCCTACCTTAAGCCCCTTGTTGGCTTTATCACACTTCCAAGACTATCATTAATTAAAATAGCATATAAAACTGAACTTATACATGTCATATCAGCTCAATCCATCGAGCACCAAAGCCTAGCTTCTTCATTACTGCCTCCTAAAAAGGTCGTTCAACCCTATCATAAGTCTTAGAAATATCCAGTTTCAAAGCCATGCTTCCAACTCTCCCTTCCAAACTAGTCCTCATGGAGTGCAAGGCCTCATATGCAGCTATGAGTTGTCTGAAATCAATCTCCTAGGAATGAAAGCACTCTAGTTTTTTGAGAAAACCTCATTAACCACCAACTTCAGTCTGTTTGCAAGAGCTTTTCTCACTATTTTATAGAGCACATTACATAAACTAATGGGCCGGTAATCCCCAACATGTTTTGGATCTGTACACTTTGGGATTAAAGCCACGTAACTAAAGTTCAGTTCAAAGTTCATCTTACCACCATTCAGGAAATCCAAAACAACTTCACTAACATCAGCCCCTACTGTATTCCAACGTGCTTGATAAAAACAAGCATTATAACCACCAGGGCTAGGAAACTTATATGGCCCCATCTGCCTCAAAGCTAACTCGTCCTCTTCTCTGACAAAAGGTTTCTGTAGGACTTCATTCATGCTGCTAGTAACTCAAGAACCTAGGTGCTTCAGACACTCTTCTATTAGCGTAAAAGAAGGGTTTACAGTTTTATAGACTTCCTCAAAATGCCCCTTAAAAGCTTCAACAACACCCTTCTGATCCACTCTCAGAATCGACTAGCCATCTATAATAGAAAGAATCTAATTTTTCTTTTTCCTTTGATTGGCACAAGCATGGAAGAATTTAGTATTCTTATCCCCCATGTTGTACCAATTTCTCTTTGCCCTTTGTCTCCACTTCAAATCCTCCTACTCCAAAAGCCTTCCTACCTCTTGTTGTAGTAGCATTATTTCATTTATGTTATGAGGCCCTCATCCTCTTGCAATTCTTTTATTTTACCAGTAAGCTGTTCTATTTTTCCACCTCTCCCTTTATCTCTTATTCTGAAACCATTGGCCAGTGATCCACCACATATCCTCAGTAACTTCTACACCTTTTCAATTGGTCTACTTGATTACACCTTCTTGGACCATGCTCCTTCCACCATACATTGGCACTCCTCTTCTTTCAACCAACTAGACTTAAATTTGAAGACATAGCCCCTTCTGTGTAGCCTTCTTTTAGATTCTACAAAAGATAGAAAAATTGGGTTATGGTCAGAGCTCCTTGCAACAAGCCCCTCCACCACCACATCTTTAAACATACCCCTCCATTATGCATTCATCAAGTAACGGTCTAGCCTTTCTTTTGTATAAGTATGATCCGAGTGTCTGTTGCTCTAGACAAACATATTTCCCACATAGCCTGCATCATACAACTCATTATTTTCCAATGCTTCTCGAAATCGGGCCATTTGGTATTCAACCCTCATTTTCCCTCCAAACTTCTCACTTTGGCATAAGATCTCATTAAAATCGCTTGCAACACACCATGCCATTCCCCTCCCAGGATTTAATCTTGCCTATAACTCCCAAGAAAATCTTCTTTTTAAGTATCTGGGTGCCCATCCTTTTAAGTATTTGGGTGCCTATAAAACCCAATAAACAAAAATCCCTTTTTGTCATCCTTCCTCACTATTGCACTCGCATGCCAATGAGAGAAGGATTGTATCTCAAGTGCCTCAGTGTCTTTATAGAAAAGAGCCAAACCCCCTCTCCTTCCTATCAGATGAGATGCAAAACACCCCTCCATTCCCAACTTCCTTTTCAATCCCTTCATTCTTCTAGCTTTACTTAAAGTTCCAATAAGGAAAACTAGCTTGGGTTACTTTTCCTTAACCAATTGGCTAAGATCTTGAACTGTTCGAGGGGTTCCTAAGCTTCCGGCATTTCCAACTTAAAAGACTCATAATCTTGGCGAGATTACTCAGCAGCCTTCACCATTGTGTTCACCATCCATTGATTCAGCCCTTCCTCTTCCCCCTAGCCTTTTTCCTTTTCCACCCTTATTTTTTCTCCTTTCACTATACTCTCCCAATTTCTTTTCATAACAGTACTTGAAGTGACTAACTCACATTGACGTTTCACACCCCGTACCCTCCTTTTCCAGTAGCCCCCTTTTGTTTTTCTACTCCAATCAGTGTAATGGTGTTTCCTTCTCTAAGTCATCCACTTCCTGCACAACAACAGAAACTAGGTTTAAACCCTCATCCACCTCATCTAGCCCCCTGTCTAGCCCTTTCTGCACTCTTTTCACCTCTACCTTCTCCCTTCTACTGTACTCATTAACTTCCTTCATCAAAATTGACTATTCTTCCTATTGCAATAGGCTTCCTCAGATCAAACAACTTCAGCACCAAAAGAGAGTTGTCAAATAATCAAGGGTTGCCTCCCTCCAGTACTCTGTCTCTATCGCCCTAGCTTACAAAAGTTATTACAAAACAGTTTCTCCCAATCTCATGGAATTCTACAGCCTTCCTCATACTCCACTCCTTATCCATCAAAGATCACAAAAGTTCCTTACCAATCACCCTTTCCGAACAGATCTTCCCCACCAGACTTCTTTCTCCTTTCGTTTTTAACTCCTCCACCTCCTCTGTAACAACCACTATAGGATTCTTCTCTTCCATGTTTAGATTCAAACGCTCCTACCTCTCTAATAATCCTTTCATTTCCTCTCGCACCCAACCATCGTGGTGGTTGTAAACTCCTCTTACCTACTTCCAAAGGAGTAGTAGCAGAAAATAACCACTTCACCTCAGTCGCCTATGAGAGACGGTTGAGAGAAGAAATCAAGATACAAACCCTTTAACTATTGCGTATGGGTGACATTAGATCTGTTAAAATAGATGGGTCAACCTCATAAAATGTTAGGCGGTTTTGTTAATTAAAAAGCAAATTAATGATGTCTTTTAATTGAGTTTTCATTTAGAGTAACAATCTTACGTACATTTTGAATTTTTCTAGATTAAAAATTATTACGGACACTCTAATAACCTCGTAAGCTCGTAAGCAATGAGAATAGAAATTCATGTACATTTGTAGTACTAGGCTCTAATTAGATAAACAAAAGATGCTAACTTACAAAAATTCCGTTTCTCGTGATGTACGTACATCAAATTCTTAACTTCATCTTAAATATTTCATGCCTTACCAAGTATTGACAGATTATTTCCATACTTTGAGCACAAAATCAGCAATTACTTGATTCTTGTAATTATCCCGTAATTCTTGTAATTAGTATATCATTTCCTTACATGCATAGTTTCCATAAATAGCCTAGCACAGTGTAGCTATATATATGTAACGATCCTTAGTGTAAAAGTCAGATTCTAGAAATAAAAGGTTTGAATATTTTCTAAATTTGACATGGTATCAGCCTAACCGATCCCCTCCCTCCATGGCTTCCCCCTCCAACCCTCCTCCCTCTCCTTACCTTCTTCACCCTTCAGATTCCCCTAGCCTTATTCTATTCTCAGGTCTCCTTACAGGAGATAACTTTCCCAAATGGCAAAAAGCCATGACCCGAGCTCTAAACGTCAAAAACAAACTCAGCTTTGTTGATGGCTCTCTTTCTCCACCCGACCCCACCTCAATCGATTACACCTAATGGAATCAAACCAAGGACATGGTCCTTACCTGGCTTCTAAATTCCATCAGCCCAACTATAGCCAATTCCCTTGAATTTCACACTGACCCTCGCGAGGTATGGCTCGACCTTCAATCTCGTTTCTGTCATGGGAACAATGCCCGTATATACCATCTCAAACGTGAACTCTCCTCTCTACACCAACACACCCATTCTATTCATGAGTATTACAACCAAATTAAACAAATTTGGGATGAACTCAACCATCTACAAAAGAGCATTGACCTTAAAGATTTACAACAGCAAGCCGAGGATGAACGGGTCTACCAGTTCTTACTCGGTCTCAAAGACTCCTTCTCCCAACTGAGAACACAAATTTTGGCCATGGAGACCCTTCCTCATATCAGAAAAATTTTTCTATTCTATTTTAGGAAGAGCAGTAGCACCTATTACAGATTCGGCTACCACTAGAACTTCCAGCGTTCGCCGCTCACTCCACCAAACCTCCTCTTCGTTGCTCGGAGTGCGGCAAACTCGGCCACTCGCGTGATCGCTGTTGGTGGATTGTGGGTTACCCACCTGGCCAAGATGCACGGAATCAACCCAAGCCCTCTCTTCTTCGTAAAGCTCCCTCTTCTTCCTCGCCGGTGGTCAATCAAGCTTCCCTTTCCTCCTCCTCATCACCAGTGCCCGGCTTATCCCTAGATATGTACCAGAAGCTTATTGATTTGCTCAGTCTGAAACCCTCCTCAGCCAACTTCGTGGGTAACGTTTCTACCTCTCCCTCTTTTGATCACCATCACGCGTGGGTTGTGGACAGTGGTGCCAGTGACCACATGTGCCACGACCGAAGCTTCTTCACCATGTTGGTGCCTCCCTCTCATGAGCAACTCGTGAGATTACCCACCGGCCATACTTTCCCCATTGAAGGAATCGGGTCTTGTTATTTGACCGAGTCCCACATCTTGCAAAAAGTCTATTTTGTCCCTCAATTCCAATTTAATCTTCTCTTCATCCCTCAGCTTACTACTACTAATTCTTGTATTGTCTCTTTTTCTTCAACCAATTGTTTTTTTCAGGACCCACACTCGAAGAGGCTGATTGGAGCAGGTGAGCTTTGCAATGGGCTTAATGTGTATCGGGCCCAACCCATCATGGCACTCTCTACACACGCTGCTGCTAATAAAGTCTTATGGCACCAACGCCTAGGTCATCCTTCCCGCTTAGATATTCCTAATCTTTTCATTAATCCTTGTATTCTTTTTGATTGTGATGTTTGTGCTCGTTCTAAGCACACTAGACTTCCTTTTTCTTCTCCAGTTAATAAAAGCACTTTTGCCTTTAATCATATTTTTTGCGATATATGGGGCGGATATCATACTTCTTCACTTTGTGGTGCTCATTATTTTCTTACAATCGTTGATGATTTTTTCCACACTACTTGGATCTATCTCATGCAATATAAATCTAAAGCTTATACTCATCTCATGCATTTTTTTGCACTTATCCAAAATCAGTTCAAATCTATGATTAAAATAATTAGAACTGATAATGGTCAAGAATTTCTTTCCCACAAATTTCAAAATTACCTCCATGATCACGGTATCATTCATGAACATACTTGTGTTGAAACTCTGCAACAAAATGGAGTTGCGGAACATAAACACTGACATCTTCTGAATGTTGCTCGTACTCTCTGTTTTCAAGCTCACTTACTTTGACTTTTTGGGGTGAATGTGTCCTCACTGCTGCCTATCTTATCAATCATACCCCAAGTCGTATTCTTGATAATAAATCCCCCTTTGAAATTCTCTTCAACATTTCACCTACCTATGATCATCTTCGCATTTTTGGTTGTCTCTGTTATGCTCAAACTCTCCATGCTTCCCGCGAAAAATTTTCACCTCGTGCCTCTAAATGTGTTTTTCTTGGCTACCCTAGCAATCACAAAGCATACAAACTTTATAATCTCGACACCCAAGTCACCTTTTATTCCCAAGATGTTACCTTCCATGAACACCAATTTCCTTTTCAAGACATTCCTGATCTTACTCATACCTCTTGACCTGTCGTACCTCTTCCTGTCCCTGAGCCTCTCTTTCCCTCCATTCCCCACACTCCTTCTATTACTTCTGACCCATCTCCTCCTCCCCCTTCTCTTCGTCGTTGTCGCACCATTACTCGACTTGTCTATCTTCAAGATTATGTCTGCCTGACTATACACACAGAGCCCACGGCATCCTCACCTGCTTTACAGACCTCAGGTACCGCTCACCCCTTATCTGCTTTTCTTTCTTATTCTCATTTCTCATCTTCTCACCTTAATTTTTTAACTGCTCTCACTACTTCTGTTGAACCTTCCTGTTATTCCACTGCACTTCGCCATTCCCACTAACGTGATGCTATGTCTACTGAACTTAATGCCCTTGAGGCTAATTCCACTTGGACTCTTGAGCCACTACCCCTGGCAAGAAACCCATTGGCTACAAATGGGTATTTAAAATCAAGCTTAAGGCTGATGGTTCCGTTGAAAGATACAAAGCCCAACTAGTCACAAAAGGCTATACTCAAGTTCAAGGACTTGACTATTATGAGACTTTTGCTCCTGTTGCCAAGATTACTACTGTGCGGTGCTTATTGGTTGTTGCTGCTACTCAACAATGGATCATCCATCAACTTGACGTCGACAACGCATTCTTGCATGGTGATCTTGATGAAGAAGTTTACATGACACCACCTCTCGGTTATTGTCCCAAAGAGGAGACTCATGTCTAGCGTCTCCGCAAATCCCTCTATGGACTCAAACAAGCTTCGCGCAACTGGTTTTCTAAACTGTACTTCTTGATGCAGGTTTTTCGCAATCTCAGGCCGATCATTCCTTATTCACCTTGGTCACTTCCACTAGTATTACTATTGTTCTCTTCTATGATGATGATATTCTGGTTGCTGGAAATGATATCTCCCATATTCAGCTCTTCAAAGATATTCTCTCTACACATTTCAAAACCAAAGATCTTGGTCCTCTCAAATATTTTCTTGGTCTTGATGTTGCTCGCTCACCTAAAGGCATATTTCTCGATCAACGAAAATATGCCCTTGATATTCTAGTTGATAGTGGACAACTTGGTGCTCGCAGCGCTCCCTTTCCCATAGAACAAAATTTGAAGCTCACCAATCACGATGGAACTCTTCTTTCTGATCCTTGTGTCTATCGACGACTTGTTGGTCGTCTCATCTACTTGACTATAACCTGCCCTGATATTGTTTTTGCAGTGAATATTCTCAGTCAGTTTATGCATGCTCCCCGTGCTCCTCACACGCAAGCCGCCACTCGTGTTCTTCGTTATATTAAAAGCAGTCCAGGCCAAGGCACTTTTTTCTCTTCCTCTAACAATTTGCATATTACTGCTTACACTGATTCAGATTGGGCCAGCTGCCCCACCACTCGCCGCTCCACCACAGGCTACTTCATCCAGCTAGGACCTAGCCTTATTTCCTGGCGTACAAAGAAACAGACGATAGTGGCTCGTTCTTTTGCTGAAGCTGAATATCGTGCCATGGCCGTCACCACTTGCGAACTCACTTGGCTGAAACAGCTCCTCACTGATCTCAGAATTCCTCATCACGAGCCTTTCAGCTTATATTGTGACAATCAATCAGCTCTACACATCGCTCACAATCCTGTATTTCATGAACACACCAAACATATTGAGATTGATTGTCACTTCGTTTGTGATAAAATCTGATCTGGTCTCCTTACCGCTGTTCATACTTCCTCTCATGAGCAAGTTGCCGACATCTTCACCAAAGCCTTAGGCCGGGACCTCTTCCACCATTTTCTCCGCAAGTTGGGCATTACGGATCTCTATGCGCCAACTTGAGGGGGCGTATTGATAGATAATTTCCATGCTTAGAGCACAAAATCAGCAAGTACTTGATTCTTGTAATTATCCCGTAATTCTTGTAATTAGTATATCATTTCCTTACATGTATAGTTTCCATAAATAGCCTAGCACAGTGTAGCTATATATATGTAACGATCCTTAGTGTGAAAGTCAGATTCTAGAAATAAAAGGCACTACAAGACATTTAGCTTTTTCTCATGAAAGTTTTATCCCAAGCTTTACATTCGTGGCAAATACTTAGCTTATGACACCGAAAGGGTCCGTGTGAAAAAAAGTTGTTATTTTCTACTAAATTACGTCCGACGAGTAAGAAGTTGTGGTAAAAGCGATTTTTTGCAGCGAAAAAATGAATTTTTGCGGCCACTTTATGTTGCCGCAAATACTTTTAAGTATTACAACACTTTCCCCTTATTTCTTTTTTCCCCAGCCCGATATCCGCTCGTTTTTCCTTCTCCCCCTTTTTTCTTTTCCCCCCGCTTGATACTCCCTCTCTGGTTGAAGGATGGGTTTGCTGCCGCCCTGCCTAAGCCGTGCTTGCTGGTGTGCTGTCGCCACCTCGCCGAGGAGGTGAGTCTCTAATCCTCCCATATTTCTTTCTCTATCTTCGTCTCTTTGGGTTTGCGTCTCTCTCTCTCTCTCTCTCTCTCTCTCTCTGTTTCTCTCACTCTCTATTTCACCCTAATTATCTCTCTCTCTCTCTCTCTCTCTCTCTCTCTCTCTCTCTCTCTCTCTCTCTCGGTTCCATCGTCGTATGTGGGGGATCTTGACCAGAGTGTGGACGAGGGGCTGCTTCTCAATGAATGGGTTTGTGTTTTTCAAATTTGCCCCTCCCGATTTAGGTATATGGATTGGAAGCATTTTATCAGAGCATAGTACTATTTTTTGAATTTTTGGAGTTCTTGCGTGTTTAGGAAAGTTCACTTATTTTTGGATATTCTCCATTATTGATTGTGAATCTGTTATGAATTGCAGTGCTTTTTTTTATTTTTTTTTATTTTTTTTTATCTACATTAGGGACTTTTTTTATGTTGAAGGATGGGTTTGGATCAATTTTTTAGATATTGATTTAGAATTGATTTGAGGTTTTGGGAGCTTTGTCGAATGTTCTTTTGGGTGATATACATCCGAGAGTTCATGAAAGTGAGTTTTATCTAATTTTGTTAATATGGGGTTGCTCAACCTCCTCGGGAGGTAGTGAAAGTATCATCATTTGTCATATTTGTGCTGCCCCAGGATTTGGGTAGGAAAAGAGGGTGGGTAGTTTTGTTACAAACCTTTGTCTAAGCTATAAAAATTTTCTCAAAGGAAACCTTCTCTAGCTGCTATGATTTTGGAATTTTGGTAGCTCTAGCAACTGTGAAATATTTAATTCACATCTAATCAAAGAAATGCACACTGAGGAGGGCAGTAATCTCTGGTAGTTTGGAGGAAGGGAAAAGAACTTAGAAATTAACCTGGTAGCATCATTGATGGTACTTATATTTTGCAAAATGGAACCAAATATGTGCATACCCATGTGTGAATAATATCTATCATATACGTTGACAGTTTAGATGGCCTTTATTTGGGATTTTTGGCTATTCTATTTTGCTTTGCAGCCTTAAGTTTTGGTATCATGGCTTTAATTGGAACCTTATTGTAGATGGTTCTTAACTTTGTTATCATTTACTGTTGCTTTCATTCGTATATGGAGGTTTGATTTTGTTATACAGAGTGAGTTCATGTTTATGTTGGGTAGCAGATGTAGCTTTCTTTTTGTCAATTTAATAAGCAATAGAATAATATATATATATATATATAATTAATTCGACTGAGAGAAAGGAGAATAGGTAAATGCCATATAAAAAGGCAAACCATAAAACAAATTAAGCATGCAAGCATATTAGATATAGATGGCAGATACCAAGAGAACTCATGTGCAAACCAAGCTCAAGATGGA
Organism: Carya illinoinensis; assembly: GCF_018687715.1. Classification (NCBI taxonomy): domain Eukaryota; kingdom Viridiplantae; phylum Streptophyta; class Magnoliopsida; order Fagales; family Juglandaceae; genus Carya; species Carya illinoinensis. The sequence goes on from NC_056764.1 coordinate 24,767,715, forward strand.
AGCAACTACCATTCATGTTTCTACCTCAATCTCTATGGATTTGTACCCAAAGTTGCCAAAAGAAGATGGAGTTCTTGTGGTTTGTAATGGTGAAAATGGAGTCTCTGCTGCTCACCAGTTTTCTGATCATCATCATCAAGTATTATCGGACAGCATAGAAGCTTTAAGATCATGATCATGATCTTAAACAACCACGGATTCCTGGTTGGTTTGCAGAGCATTGTCCAATTTGGCCAGGTGATCAGTTTCACTTTCATTGATCATGAAGTTCTGAGAATTTATTATATGCATATATGTGATGATCAGACTCAAATTTCTCCCTATGCATTAGCTTTTATATATATATCTTTGTTTTTGGATACATTTAGTTGATCTCTTTCTGACTAATTTTATCAGCCGAATTCAGACAGCTTATTATAAGTTAAAACTTCTTCTTTTCTTACACACACACACACACACACACACACACATTATATACAGTTAATCATCAGTTAGACCATTTTCATCGTTAATTTACCTTAACTAGATCTTTATAGTAGTATCTTTTTTAATGATTTTTCTAATTAATTGCAGTACATTTTTGACTTTGGACATCTCAGGAAAAAGAAATCAATGGACACTACAACTTTAAGAAAACAAAGTATGTTATTATTATTATTTTGGTTGTTCTTTATTTTTGGATTCAATAAGGATGCACTCATAATTTGGTAAAGATGATGATCTTGACATGTAAATGATCTTGCGCATGCGTGTTGATCTATCATGATCATCTACTCAGTTCAACGCAAAGGTTGCCAAGCTATTAATTCCGCTTTGAATCTTTTTTGTTCCACTACTTGCACTATAATGGACCATAATATATAATATATATATTGTAGGACAAGCACACTTTCTAAAAGTGGAGAAAATTTTGTTTCAAGGATCGTCCAAATACCAAAGTATGATGGTTTTCCAGGTATATATCTTGTATATATATATTTATTTTATTGTGAGAATTAAATACCAATTTTTGAGTTGATCATTTGTGTAATAATGCAAAAGCAGCATGCATGCATGTGTGCTACTATATATCTTGTATTTTAATATCCTTAATAATTATTATTGATCAATGCAGTCATCAGCCTATGGCAAGGTTTTTGTCCTCGATGGAGCACTACAACTTACAAAGAAGGATGAATGTTCTTACCAAGAAATCATGACCCACCTCCCACTTTGCTCTATTCCTAATCCAAACAAGGTACTTGATCAGATAATATTCCTTTTTACTATGAGAAATGCATTTCTTTATCTTAGGTATATTATTTCTAGTCATAAAGGTTTGTGCGATGATGCGGTACTATTTAAATATATATATAAATTTAAGCGATAAACATGTGAAACTAACTTAAATGTGTCGCACGATCAGTTAGTGTGATCAAGGATAACAAGATCAAGAAGATCTAAGATAAAGAGTAGTATCGCTTTTCTCTTATATACTTAAGAAGTTCCTACTGATTTAGCATCTTATTTCAAAAGGTTTGGGCTAGTCTATTGCTACAGTGATAGTCCTTAATAAATTCCAGGTTTTGTTACTCTCTAGTCTCTGCTATTGCATTTATTTGTGCCTTATGAGTTGGTTAGTCTTGCATTTTCATTTATATATTTTTAAGTTTTGATTGGTGTGGTTTAATTTTTGTACCTTATTATCTGATTGCAGGAAAGGAAAGTAGAAGACACACATATAACTTTTCAGAAAAAGAAATTTTGTTGACCAAACAACATTCATTTTGCTTGTCATATTTGTGGTAAGATTTTTGCCAGATTCATAGACTTTTGCCATTTGCGTAGTCGTCATGCACTTCTTTCATCTCTTTTTTTTTGCCTTTTGGTTGTCATATTAAATTATTGGCATTGAATAAATTTAGCCTTTAACTTTTTTGAGGACTTTCCATAGGTAGTTCAATTGATATGGTGATCCTCTATGATTTTGCTTCTTGGTGAGCTGAAAGCTGACAAAGCTCATTTAAGTCTTTGAATTTCAGTTAAGGCCAATGTCTTTATGTTGTATGTAATGAACACATTTCAAAAACTCAAGTGTTATTTGAATAAAATATCTACATTTGTGTTGGATTGGATTACATGGGCAGCAAGCATGTTGATATGTCTTGCAATACAAGATTTTGAGTTATATATATGGAAGTGTGAAGTGGAATGATGTGAATTGGTAGTAAATATTGAAGTGATATGTTGGTTGGGATTATTGTTAGTGTGTATGAAGCTTGAAAGAACATTTGTAGATTGATATTAATAGCTGGATAGACTATGTTCAAAGTGGTTTTATTGCATTTCATTGGTGTACATGGTGGTTGTTATGTATTGAATTTTAATGGATGGTGGTTTATTGCATTTCATGGTTACGTTGGTTTGTATATAATTTTTGAGCTTATATTAGACAATTTTTTATGATCATTTTTGGCTTAGTCTCATTTGTTTTTGGTTTTACGGTTTGTATTTTTTTTTTCTATATTCTTTTAGCATTTTCCACGAAGAATACTAGCGGCAAATACTATTTTTTTGCCGGTAGAAGTTTTTCCCCACAAATATTGTAGTGGGTAGTACTAATACCCACCAGTACCTCTCGTGGTATTTGCTCCTATTCTCACATAAACGAAAATAGATGTGCTTTTGCGACAAGCTTCATCGGCTCTTGCCACGAGATGTGTTGTGGGAAAACATAGGTATTGCCCATGACTTAAACCTTTTGTGGGCAATAATACTTTTTGCAGCGAGTTTTACGCCACGAGCTCCCCACGGGCCAAATTGGTGGAAAAAAGATTTTTCCCACAAAAACATGACTTTTTGCCACGAATCCCCTCCTTGGAGAAATTAAACCAATATATCTTGTAGTGAGGTTTGAATATTTTCTAAATTTGACACCAAGTACCCTCTTGATGATTTCAAATACTTCCAAAAACATCCAAATTGCACCACGTTTGCATTTCTTCGTCCTATAGCAACTAGTACTGCCAATATTGCTGGTCGATCGATATAATTGAAACAATAAATCAGAAGCGCAAAGTCAAAAATGGTCAATTGACCATCCTGCTCTGTGCCCAATAATTCTACTTATCTCTCCCCGGAAAGGACGAAAACTCGCGCCACCTTTGTAATCCTCATACACATTTACCATCCCATCATGCGAGAATATTGCAGGCTCAGTAGGACCGTACGTCCATATCTGCTTATCATTTGAAACTTGACCAACAAATAGATCAAAATATTATAAGATTTAGGAAGTCGGTTTGGCCTTAAGACTTTAAAGGCTTTCTACAGCCTTCTAATAAACAATAAAAAATTAAATACGTAAAGAAAAGAATAAGAATAAGATTAAGAATAATTAGATTCTAATGAAGGAGATGGCCGGTGGCCCCAAAGTTCAACATTCGACCGCTAAAGCAAGACACAAGTTGTGATATATGAAAAAAAAAAAAAAGTTGTGATATATGAAGCTGCAAAAGTCAAGGAACTATCAAATATTGAAGCATAGAACAGAGTCATCAAGTACCACGGGAGAAAGAGACGCACTACAACAGATTTGCCTTTTCCCGGCGTTGTAAAATCGCCGGCAAATAGACTTAAATCCCCGCTATAGTTATATTCCAGCGATTACCTAATCGCCGCTCATTCGCCGGTATTATTCTTCCACTTTACCTATATCACGGTGAATAAAGAAAATCGCCGTGAAAAAATGAATATTTCGCAGCGAGTTTTGTATCGCTGGCATATACTGTGAATAGCGTCAAATTCTATTCCAGCGATTACTAAATCGCTGCCAAATTAATTAGCAGCGCTTCCATAGTTGCTGCCATATACTGTCCATGGTTACAAAACATATGGCAGCGATACATACATCGCTGGCAACTGAGTTTGCAGCGCTTTTGTAATCGCTGCCAAATACGTAACCATTTCCAAATCATATGGCAGCGATAGAAAAATCGCTGCCAAATCGTAAGGCAGCGGTTTTTTTAATCGCTGCTATATAGTTTTCCTATTTCAAAAATATATGGCAGCGATTAAAAAACCGCTGCTATATGATTTTGCAGCGCTGACGTAATCGCTGCCATATACGTTTCAATTTCCAAAATCATATAGCAGCGATAGAAAAATCGCTGCCAAATTATATAGCAGCGGTTCCTTAATCGCTGCTATATACATTGCCGGCTCAAAATGTTATCCCAGCGATCCTAAAATCGCTGCTATATGATATGACAGCGCTGTCTTAATCGCTGCTAAATCCATTTCTACTTTTCAAATTATATGGCAGCGATAAAAAATTCGCTGCTATATGATATGGCAGCGGTTTGTTAATCGCTGCTATATAGTTTTCTGTTTCAATAGCATATGACTCGCTGCCATATGGTTTTCCAGCGACTAAAAATCGCTGCAATAGGATTTTCTAATGGTAATCTATCGTATTAAATGGTTTTTTAAAATTATTGACGGCGATTAAAAAATCGCTGGAGAAACCTGAAAATCGAATTTTATATAACCTAGTAACCCAATATTCTTAATGGGTTACTAGGTCTCATTTATACTTTCTCCATTCATCCAATAGCACCTGATAGACATGATCATTTAATTTTCCATACTTAAACAAAAATTGAGCTAACCATTTCTATTCAATTAAAAATTTACTCATATGCATCAAATGAATTGACCAACAATCATATAATATCTTTTTACATTGGGTGGTGCATTATACGTATCATATCAATTACAAACTGAGCTACTAATTACTCAAAAGATAAATATCACTAGTATAAGTTATTTCTAGATGACTCTACTCTCACTAAAACCAACAACTACCAGTAAAACATCTCATATTAGTTCAGGACTTTTCAACCAATTAAAACATCCAATTTTCACAAGATGACTTTTACAAAGAAAGGTGGTGAACACCAAGATAACGCCGCTCCCACAACGGTCAGCCCATAAAGGTGGTTGGCCATATCACCTGAAAATAACATGAGATATCCACAAGGGTTCAGAAATTGACAACAGTCCCATCAGAAATTGAGATAGTTTAAGAAAATATAAATGCAGTGGATTTAGTATTAATCATAGAGGCACAAGGTAAACTAACTAATTATGGCATGCTGTTGAGAGTGTATTAAGTCTTGCAGAGATGAGATTTATTTGTTGTTAATGGTGAGACTAATAACTTACTAACATTTGTACATATAAATCTTACTGTCGGGCGATTTAAGACTTGGACAGAAAGTGACAAAAAAGTCAGAAGCCATAGAGTGCCCTTCATCTCATACTATAATAAGCGGTTTGAGGAAGAATCTCGGCCAAATAAGAAACTGATCCTAGCATTTGGATGATGAAACAAGACTCAATTTAAACAATCTCGGCCAAAAATCTGATGAAACAAGACTCAATTTAAATAAGCAAAATGTTGATTCAATTTGTTAACTCACTCCCCAGGCAGAATCTGAAAAGAATGGCATGAGCAAGGTGTGTATCGATGGTTGTCAAAATAACCCTGATTGTCAAAATAACCCAATATGTTAAGTCAGCAGCAAAATCAGCACTCAGCAATTAAGTTGAGATATTGGCATGACCAGCTTTTTGTCCCCTTCCATTATGACAGGTGCACCACAACCTGTCATTAAGTTATACTACTGCAGTGAGGGTACTGTAACAGAACTTAATCACTTCTTGTATGCAATCAGTGTTAATGAAGCTTACCATCATTATTTGGGACATGTCGAAGAGCTTCATCATTCAGTCCCAATGCTTTTAGCCTTTAAAACTGTAAAACACCAACAAAGGAAGTATTCATTGCCTAAATAGTTGATACATGAGACTCATCCAACGATCATTATCTGAAAGAACTAAACACTTGGCACGATACAACCTACAACACACGCTTGAAAGCTAAGGAAAAGTGTATAACCTGCTATGATTATAAATCTGATTCCACGGGGCTTCCTTAAATACTCTGCCACATTCTCATATTCTAGATAAGCATTAACTCTACTTAAATTTAGTTACACGTTTTTTGCAGCCACATATTTAAAAAGGTTGTTCCTAGGCAACCTCTTGCCCCTATTTTGAATGAAGCCATTCAGATCCATAAACATGTTTTAGTAGTAAAACATACAATGATAAATAACAATAAAAGCGACATTAGAATTGGTTATGGATCTTACCTTCACTCTATTCCCCATGTGCATAATGCATGGCAATTCAAACCAAATAAACAAGTTAGTCTAGTATCTAAAATATAGGGCGCTCATAACTAATTTTCAGGTCTGGTTTCTGTTAATATGTTAATATGTCCGAAGGAGACGGGATTAAGTTGACAAGTGACTTTAATGAGTACCATCTTAGCGATGGTGTTAGTAAATCTCTAACTGCCGTGGAATAGGTTTATTTTACTTTAAATAAACCTACAACACTTGTTGGGTTTCTTCAGTCCTAAGATGGAGAAAGAAGCAAGATATTTGTGAAATAATAGAGGGGAAAAAACCTATATAAAACCTGTCTAATGCACAAATGGTTGATCTCTGTTGAATATCATTAACAGAGAGTATGGGTTGCCACTGGCAACCTCAAGACATATAAATGCATACTTCCCTTCTTGTACATAATTTTGAATTTCAATGCTCTTTCATCTTGCAATGCCTTGTTGTTGCAATTGAAACATCCTCCTTTTGACCAAAACCCTATGGAAGCTACTAGTTCCGTTATTTAAGATAATATGTAATATAACTTACATTTATATATAACGGTATGATATACTTGAAGACAATAAATGAGATCTAGAAACATAATAGTATCAGCTGGGAGCTAAAAATGTAAATACAGAAATACCATTCCAGCTTATCTGATTCATTTGGAACTCTCTCCTCCAAACTCTGTTCAGTCTTGATTAAGTCTGAAATGGAAGATTGTACGCGTCCTCCTTGCTTCTCATCTCAACCTCTACGTAAATAGAACTGGGTCTCATTACAAAACAGGTAGAGATCAATGAACAACTCCAAATTAAATATAAACTTTATGGTAACAAGCCCAACGAACTTAGAAAAAGTAACTTTTCGTTTTCCCCCATTTACATGAAGAAACATACAACCAAACCCACTTACCATGCACGTTTTCCAACAGCTTCCCTCACACTTTCAAGCTTTTACAAAAGTGTTACTCCCTTTTTTTCATCATTTTGTTGGAACCATATGATGCAAGGTGTCAGCCTCGTAAAAACAGATCTAATTTGTTCCAATTTCCCCTGCCAAATGTAGCAATAAAACACCACCACTTCAAACCTCAAAAGTTGAAACCCCCCAAACTGCACTAAGCAAAAATTAGGTGTTAAAAATTCAGAGGACAGAAATCATACCTCCATAACTCAAACTGTCAATTCCTTTCAGGTTATATTTATATAGATATAGTAATATCTATATATATTGAGATGGATATATTTATATAGATATATATATATATGTATTGCCCAGTTGTGATATTGTCTAACAAAAAACCACCCAATCCAGTACAAAAAACCAAGGAGCATGTCACCCCCCTTATGGGTCGGGGGAATTGTTACACTGAGTCTGTCGATACGACTCAGTGAATAAAGGATGATCCTTAAAGAACTCCTGAAGCAATCTATCAGTCTGCATCTGATGCGCCCTAAGAGCCCGCATCTCTGATCTCATTTCATCCAGCTGACTCTTATACGCTTCAGCATCTTTCTTATGTTGTTCAGAGTCTTTCTTGTGTCTTTCAATCTCAGACAGGTAGCATTGCATCTTAAGTTGGTCACGTTGTCTACTTGACTCGGGAATGACCATCTCCCCGAGTCCTCGCGCATATCCAGGTCGATGGCCAAGGACCTCCCTGAAGACAGTCACTGCTACCTCATCATGACGTTGCTCTGGTTCTAGGCCATCCAACCTACCTGTCATCTCCTTCTGGACATGCACAGAACAACGATTATTAACATAAGTTCTTCCTAAAAAATTACTCATTTATTATTGTCAAAAATAAATTAACATTGTAGGGAGATGGACTGTATGTAAGCTACTCACGTGTGTTTCTTCTGTAGCATCTGTCACAAACTTGTTCTTCTTCTTCGACCAGCGCGTCTCTTTATAGAAGTCAACCAAATTTCCATTCTCAGCGCGCTACAGAAGATGAGCAACACGTATAAGAAGTTTTTCGAGGTAGAAACATAAGTTTATTGTTTAACAATGTGCATGGAATTACAAATAGCACATCGTGTTAATCAACCACTACCCAACTTGCTGGTAATTATATCACAAAAATGCAAAGGAAAATGGATTCACATGTAGAGGAACGTTTTTATAGAAAATATGGGTTTGGAATGCGATCAACGATTATTAAAATGAACATGGTCAGTTGGGAGGCATTCTCATACCTTTTGCTCAAGGATTCGGACGAATGATTTACGTCCTGATGTGTGATTAATTGCCTGCTTCTTCCTGTTCTCCCGGTTTTGAGATGAAATTTTCTGCAATGCACACGTTTTTTGGTTAGCTATGTTGAACAGCCACTATATTTGCCTCTTTAGACATACTAATGGAAGGATTTATTACAGAAATTTGAGTTGGTTAATATATACCTTAAATGCATCACTGCCCCACCTTCCACACAACTTGACCTATACAAGAGGGTCCACCAAGCTTGTCCCACTAGCTAACGCCTCTTCATGGCTTTCAAATGATTGGTAAATCTTGTGCAAATCATGATGGAAGGAGTTGAAGCGCTTACGAAGTGCCTTTGTCACCGTCAATCGGTGGTTTTCCCGTTCCCAGTCGAGCACGAAGTCAGACTACAATTCAGAGCAAACTAGTATTAATATTACGATTATGAGACATATAAACCACTTCAAACTCCTCATATGATATCGAATTGATATCACTTACCCGAACACGATCAATGAGCTCCTCTTTCATGGCTTCTGGGACATCGGTCCAGCGCGCATAACTCATGTCACAATATTGTTTAACAATCCAGGATACTCGTGTCGTGAACATAGAAGCATGCTCACAACACGGGGCAGTCTCACCATCATTTATCTTTAAAAGTATTTTCCCGTACTTTCTCACCTTCTCAAACTCGATGCATCTAGCGGGCCCGCGAAATCGTTTTCTTTGTTGCTGCGTTACTTTAGGTTCTGTGGGGGCGTCCGCAACTATATTGAAAAACTCACTAGATTAGTATATGTAATGTCAAAGAAACATAATTATACCAAACACATATTTTGTCAATGCATTCAATATATATCGAAAAAGTCAATATACCAGTTTGTGGTATACTGGCGTCCTCCAATCTCGCGTCTTCTCTAGGAGGTGATTGTTCGCGCACTGGTGAGGCTTCCCGAGTAGGCGCTGGTGTGGGGATTGGGTTGGTAGATGGTGGGGGACTTGGGGGCTGTGTGGAGTCATCCGACGAGCCAGGATTACACTCCTCCGGGCTGTGATATGAGGCAATTTTCGCTCCCCTTGGTCGGTTGTGGCGAGCCGAGTACGGTACATGGCGCCTAGCCCGAATACCTCGCAGCCTCCCTCCGCCTCTAGAACTGGGTCCGGCTCAGTCACCTGCGTGTGTATTATTACAAAATAATTTTAACAAACGTTAGGTCCATTCCGTGAAAAAATTTAGTTGTAATACGAGAGTGGTTCGAAATAAGATCAATTATCTACCAATTTCAACAGTATGTTAGTAGACTAACCCTTGCACTATGATACACATATAATTACAAAGGCCATGAAGAGATTAGTATAAATTATATACCTTGATAATTAATAGCGCTCCTCATGCCGCCAGCTTGAAGATGGGATTGCATGATAAATTGGTCTAGTAGGAGAAAGCAATTCCGACCAAAACTTGTCTGTGCAGTGGTTTTCCCTTAATGTGACGTAGTATTGTTTTCCCCTCACCTGAATAAGCATCAATCATAGAAATACACATCATAAGTCAAACAATTTTACAGCAAATAAGAATATAAAAACATCGAAGTGATATTCTACATATTAGTTCAGTCAAAGAAATCAAAAAGTATATAATATGGAAAAAAAAAAAAACCAACATATCACAAAAGGTATTGAATACTTAATGTCACAATCTGTGGTACCAACCTTAATGCAAAGAAGTTCCTGGCATATTTTATTAATCTGACCCAACATCATCGTCTGTGGATAGGTCCTCCTCATCTGAATATTCCCCCTCACTACACGCATCTTCAGAGCCAGAATTCATCATGTCATCATTAATAAAGTCTGATGAATCTATGCATTGACCATCCACATGCATGACTTCCCGTGCATCAATATGGCTAGGTGGTATATCAAGCCGATCCAGTGGAGTTGACACTGGATCAGAGTTATCACACTGCACTGGTTCATAATAATATGATGACTCATTTTCTTGATCGGCCTCATGGGTACTTGATTCGCCATCATTAATATCTGCGTTACTCCTCGACATGGACGGAATGTTGTATACATTCCTATTTGTATAGTTCTGCACAACACCCCAATTCCCTTTCACTCTTAAATCTCTTATGTAGAAACATTGATCAGCCTGACTTGCCAACACGAACGGTTCATCCTTATACCAAGTCCTGCTCAAGTTGACACTAATCATATGGTTGTCCACCCGTACCCCTCGTTTTCGATCACCAACGTCAAACCAATCACATTCAAATAGGTACACCCGTCGCCACTCCATGTAGCGTAACTCTATGATATTTTTAAGACAACCGTAAAAGTCTGCATTATTTGTGGCCTCGTCCCCAGTTACCAAAACCCCAGAATTTTGTGTACGCTGGCGAAGTTCACGACCCTTTGTATGAAACCGCTTTCCATTTATTATGCATGCATCATATGATGCAACCCAACGGTCAGGCCCGCAAGCCAACGCATACAGATCAGCTGACACATCAAGTGGGTTCTTGGTACGATTTTCCTGGATCTATAGCAATATTGTTGAAGATTTACAAGTTTTTATTATTTTCATAATTCCAAAACATGTCAAATAAACGGATGATGTCAACATAGATAAGTATGGAGGAGAACTTACACAGTGCTTGAACCAAGTTGCAAACTCGGTTTGACAAGTGCTCACGATGCTGTTTGGGTGTTGCACCCTACATTTCTCGTAGTGTTCCCTGAATTTGGAGCACATAATCGCAACACAGTTCAACAAGCGTTATGGGCATGCATATATAAAAACTTGTTAAGTTTGAGATGGAAGTAGATTTTGATCTAAAAGAGATTGATGCTTACTGTATATAGGGTCCAATCTCCGGACAATTGTTGAGCACATACCATATGGCTGCCTTAAAGAGTTTCTCTTCTAATTGCACATTGGAAGCTATACCCAAAGGACGAACTTTCTGGTTAAAAACTCGGAATCCATCTATAGTTTCCTCTTCATCAGCATCAATGTTGCGGTCAGCTCGATTGAACTTCGTCTCAACATCTTGGAGGTATATGGAGCAAAATGTCAGGCATTCAGTGTGAATGTAGGCCTCGGCTATTGAACCTTCTGGTCGGGCCTTATTCTTAACATACCGCTTGAATTTGCCTAGATATCTCTCAAATGGGTACATCCACCTATATTGTACTGGACCTCCAAGTATAGCCTCGTGGGGCAAATGGACAGCTAGATGGACCATGACATCGAAAAAGGAGGGAGGGAATATCATCTCCAGTTTGCATAAAATGGTGACTATATCAGTTTGGAGCTGGGATAGGCGATTCACATCCAGTGTGCGAGCGCACAACTCTTTGAAGAAAGTGCTAAGTTCAATCAAAGTCAAGGCAATGTCACTTCTTAAAAACCCCCCTGCAGCAATTGGGAGTAGTCTTTGAAGGAAAACATGACAGTCGTGGCTTTTCAACCCAGTGATTTTGCTATCACGTGTAGAAACACAGTTCGACATATTGGAAGAGAACCCGTCTGGAAATTTGATATCGCGTAGCCACTCACATAACTTCTTCCTTTCATCTCCATGTAATGTGTACAGTGCATGCGGCATTGTTACATGATCACCTTCACGCCTCAAATGTAATTCTTTTCTATAGCCCAATAACTCCAGGTCACGCCTTGAATTGATATTATCCTTAGTTTTTCCTGAACTGTTCATTAAAGTGAATAAGACGTTCTCGGCAATATTCTTCTCAATATGCATAACATCTAAATTATGCCGAAGTCGAAGTGTTGACCAGTAAGGTAACGTGTAGAATATGCTGCACTTTGTCCAATTCAGCTCTTCGGCAGTACGTTTTCTCTTCCTAAGAGATTTGCCAAACGTCACATCCCCAATCATTTGCAATTGAGTTAGAATATCGCCGCCTCCCAAATCCCTTGGTGGCATGCGATGATCTTCTTTACCGTTGAACAACCATTTCCTCCTTCTCCACATGTGATCTGGCTGTAAGAAACGTCGGTGTCCCATATAACAATGTTTTCGGCCATATTTCAACCAATTGGAGTCCGTGTCAGCATTACAAGACGGACAAGCTAATTTTCCCTTTGTTGACCAGCCAGAGAGATTCCCGTAGGCAGGAAAGTCATTGATTGTCCACAACAATGCAGCATGCAGCGTAAACGTCTCCTTACTTGAGGCATCATATGTGGGTACCCCATATTCCCAGAGTTCAAGCAACTCATCCAGCAACGGTTGCAAGTAAACATCGATCTCATTCCCTGGTGACCTTGGCCCTGGAATAATCAGAGATGTTATAAAGAATTGGTCTTTCATGCATGACCATGGCGGCAAGTTATACGGGACAAGGATCACAGGCCAAATGCTATGAGGTTTAGCCAAGTTGTTGAAGGGAGTGAAGCCGTCACTTGCTAATCCGAGCCTAACATTACGAGGATCTGCAGCGAACCAACTATGATGTTCATCAAATTTCTTCCAAGACTCAGAGTCAGCCGGATGTCTCATACTACTATCTTCTATTGCCCGATGCTCTTTATGCCATCTCATATCACCTGCTATCTTCGCAGACATAAAAAGACGCTGCAATCTCGGTTTCAACGGAAAATGGCGCAACACTTTTTGAGGTATGACGCGTGATCCGTGTGTATTTGGCATCCACCTCGAAGCCTTACATACGGGACATTCATTAAGCGTGGCATATTCCTTCCAGAATAAGATGCAGTCGTTGGGGCACGCATGGATTTTATGGTAATTGAAACCCAACCCGCGCTCCAAAGACTTTGACTCCTCATATGATTGTGGTAAGAGCGCATCAGGAAAGGAAGACCGCAACAGATCAAGGAGCATGTCAAATGATTTAATTGACCATCCACCGATTGATTTGATGTGTAATAACTTCACAATGAAAGACAACTTTGTAAATGTTGTACACCCGTCGAAAAGAGGACGTCGGGCATCCTCCAGTAGCTTGTCAAAAGACGTTGCTGGTGAATCTTCAGGAATTGGTGGCCTATTTGATGATCCAGTGTTCTCTTGTGGCACATCAACAAAGGTGCCTGCACGCATGTCATCCAACATCTGCTGCATGTCATCAATGTAATCATCTTCGGGTATATCCTCATTCGAGATATCGTCGTCACTGACGTATTGTGTTGTATCCTCCTCCCCATGAAATATCCATTGTGTGTAATTTGGATTGATCCCTTTCATGAACAAATGGGTTTCCACCTCAAATATAGGAAGCCACAGATTGTTAAGGCATGTACGGCAAGGACACCGAATGCGATCCCGTCCACTTGCATGAATTTGGGCTTGTGTCAGGAAATTTTTAACCCCTTCGGCGTATGCAGGTGATAATAGTCTATCGGGCTCATTCATCCAACTTTTGTCCATCTAAAAAAAGTGGGTGAGGAATAGAGTTAGACAAACAGCGCCCATGATTACCAGGTAGTTGATGAAGTCACGTTTGACAAGGCAATGTCAAAATTTATGCAAAATATATGACCTTTGGGAACATCATGCAATTGCATGACGGGTATAGTACATGAAATTTGAACATGAAGAAATGTTCAATTCATCCTTCATATGTCTAGCATGTGTATCTGTTGAAAGCCTTGCTCATATGAGAAAGGTGTGTATGTTACAAGTATCATAGAGTCCACAGTTGAGTTAGTGGAATGAGTGAGGAAATTTGAGTTGTACATTAGACATCAAGTAATAAGAGAAGCCTCTGATCACATGGTATCACAATCTTGATTGAGTGATTAAATTTAGTTACCAATTGGATCCCTAAACGAACATAGCGTGGACCTCATGAATGGAGTATAAATGTTTAACTTTAAGTACTCTAAGCATTTTCGGGGGATAACTGGTATATCAATCCATGATTTCTAGTATTCATTGGTTCGTGGTTGCATGACTCATGAGGATGGGCCTTCTTCCAACCTCCTAGGGAACATCACCCACAAACACAATAGCTTTCAGCTATAAAAGATGGATGTAGCTGTCTAGCTGATGATCATGTACCTTGCATAGACAAGGACAAAAAGCTTAAGCTTTAAGTACTTAGGGAGGCCGGCCTATATATCTATATCTATACACTGCTGCATTATAGAAGGGGACCTCTCCTCCTCTTCTCCAACGATAAATGTTATTTTTACTTGCTGGTTTTTACTTCTGCACTATTTTTAATGCTTTGTGCCCAGACTTTGGACTCTGATCACATCAAATAAAGCAAGCAAGCAAGCAAGCAAAGCAAAGGGGCAGTCATTGTCTGATTCCCCACGATTTTAAGTACGTACAGCAGGGCCAGCTACCTGCCTCAGGCCCTCCAGTACCCCCATCGATCATGGGAACATTTATCTCTCCCCAAATCCCTATATCTATTCACATCAGTTCACTCAAGGTCTTAAGTAATTACTGCTACTAATGCTGCAACTTTCCTTCTGTTTTTAATGGAAATTAATTAATGAATGATCAAGTTGACAACAACTTAATTAATTTCATCTAAAATTAATTTAAAGTGGATTATTATTGTACGTAGGTGCTACACCTAATTAACTTATTTTGAATACCTTATCACTAATTAGATAGGTTGTTTGGAAATTAAAAAAAATACATAAAAAAAAGCTCTCAAATCTTACAACCGACACCTTTGTCTCCCTAATTTAATATATTATATGTTACGAAGCTGACACCCACCACGACGCGACAGTCCATGCATTTGAGCCGGACTCGGGCCAAAATTAGGAGAATTGAGGATTTCTTTAATAATTAAATGTGTTTCTATGCGACTGACTTTAGAAGAATTGATTTTAATATAATATAAATAAGAAAAATACTTGAAGTTGATTGGTAGTTTGAAATAACTCTATAAGATTTAATGAATCCAAGTTATTATTAAAATATAAATTAAATAATAATTTATTATTATTTAATAAATAAATAATGATTTTATTATTATGACTCTCAATTTAAGGTAACTCTTTTCTCAGTCTCATCCATCTTAAATTTGAATAATTGTTGATAATTTATTTAACTGAATATGACCAAAAATTAAAATAAAAAAAAGTCTAGGAAAGTAATTCAGATTTTTGCCCTTTTTTTGGAATGATCAGGGAAGAAGGGCATATAGATAAACAAAAGTATATTGAGTCTTTTGTTTATTAATAAAAATAAATAAAATAAAATCTATATTTCCATTCAATTAAATTTTTATAACAAAAGACTAAATTTTGTTATCTGAGATCCCAAAACGAGTAAAAAGATAAATTAACTTTAAACAATCTAAAATACTAGGATATGATGTTCTATTCTTTTAATTTTTAAAAGTAAATTTGAATAATTCTATATAAAACACACACTAGTTATAACATATATATATTATTTATATGTGATATTATAATCAACATATAAATAATCAGATCCCACATTGTACAAAGAATTCATAGGAGAAAAACAAGCTGTTTTAAACAGGCCATATATATAAGTGTAAACATAGAATTGGTCGTTAATGTTTTAGCTCTATATGTAAGAGTCAAAATACTGTTTTAAACATGGAAGACAAACGGATGACACAAATAGTATTGAAATTTTGGATTATTCGCATTATACATGGTAGTCTTTAAAACCAAAAAGTCCATACCAAGTCCACTGGTTTATGCATCTAGGATTTCAGCGATCTAAGTTCTTGTACTTTTCTGCCACTCACAGCAAATCAAGACAGAAAGTAGGCCAAAAATACAAAATCATAGTTACCTATTTAGCAACAACAGTCGCGGCAGGATGTGCGTGATGTTAGACAAGCTATTGCTGCACAATGGCAATCTGCTACAAATTCAAACCAAATGCAAATTGAAACACACAATTATTTCCAAGAAAGAGACAGGGCCTAAGCAACCAATTATTAAAACAAGATTAGTAGTAAAACATATTATACTGCAGGTGTTTCGCAGTTGTTAAAAGTTAAGAAGTGTTATGACAGGTGATCCCTAATCTCACTAAAAACTGCTGTGGGAAGTTTTACATTAAGTTCATTGCCTGCTTAATATTCTCAAAGAATTAAAAACAGATGATTATATAAGTACAAAAGAAATCAGGACAGAATTTATGGTCACCACACCCGCCCCCCCAGAAGAAAAAAAAAAAGGAAACCATAAAAATAACATGCTTGTACTCACTGTTTGTAAATTAGCAATCTTTTGGACAAATCTTTTTTTTTTTTTTTTTTGATAAGAGGAAACATATTAAGGATCTGAAAGAATCTTTTTGTGACCTTCAAAGACATATCATCCTTCCTATGGCAACAGAACTAGTTTTCTTGACTAGTTTGCAGGCAATGGTTGCTCGTGGAGACCTTGGAGCGGAACTGCCAATCGAGGAAGTTCCTTTATTACAGGTGAATTGATGTTAGCGATATGCATCACATCTTTTTTCTCTAAACTTATTCATAAAGTTGGTCAATTTAAATAGCTTTGATGTATGATCTATTCTTTTGGTGTGGGTATAAAATGTTTGGGAAGAATAGATTTAACAATCATATGCATGTTCAATTAAACAAGTTAAAGGAAGAACCCCCATACATCTTGATCCAAAAATGGAGTTGTCAGTTTTGCACTTTTACTTTAGTTTATAATAAGTATATAAGAGAATAAAAATTAATCATTTTTAATACTTTATTTAATACATATTTTAATACATGTGCACTAAAATTTAGCAAAGAGATTTACTTTAGCCCGGTAGTTTTTTACTCAAAACTCGTGAAATGTGGATACTGTAACTATTTACAGTATTACAAACGCTTGATAGAGTACTTAAAGCAAGCGATATCTGCAAGTAATAAATGTGTAACCTACTCTTAACAAAAAAACACAAAAAATGCTATGCCATATTCGCCTATTTGAAAAAAACTAAACTGTGGCTTCTAAATGCATGATGCAAAAGTGAGTACTCTTTTGCTGATCTAAGTTCTTATAAATGATTCAAAGACTCTTCTACATCATATTAGTGATCATGAATATAGAGCAATCAAAAGGGTAATTTGTCATCCGTTTTCCAAAACTCATATGGCATCCAAAAATGTCTAGCTGGAAAAAACTCTGTTGAACATTTTCCAGCTAACTAACACATAGGTTTTTTATGTTTTTTGATAGATATTATGGATTTTATTCATAGTAAATAGGCATAGCCCTCTTACATGAGTTTTAGTACATAGCCCTCTCCTTTCTTTGTATCAAAAACTCATAATTCAATATTTCCCCCGCATTACATCCATATCGTTTCGAGTTAATTATTGTGTGTTTTTTCCCTCAATTATCTTAAATTCGCTTTTGAGATTCATGATATATAGATAATATTGGGGATTATCTTGCAACATATATAGTGTATATATATGATATTTAAATAATCGAAATGCATGAAATAGTCACTATTGAATAGGTTATATTTTCACCTGTATAGAATATTGCATATAACGTCACATGAGTACTACTTGTGTGATACACATGTACATTAATGAAAAATTGACCAAATAAATCTCTAAATGATAAGGAGATCATCCAAATTAGTAGTAATCATGAAAAACAAATATTTGGTTCATGAATTAATATATATATATATATATTTGGATCGATATGTATTCAATTTAGATATGATTTAATAGACAGAATTTTGGTTCTTGACCCAAATGATCATGGACGAGTTGAAAAGACTGTCATCATGGGCTGGTATTGTCCCATTGTCGCTAACATATATAGAGACAAAAGCCACTAGATTCCTTCCACGTAACAGCCGTCAAAAACACTAGGCATCCGAACCACTATATACTTGGGACCCACGTACAAGGGTTACATTTCCCAGCTAACTAACACATAGGTTATTTATGTTTTTTGATAGATATTATGGATTTTATTCATAGTAAATAGGCATAGCCCAAGTACACGGGTAGTATACAAGAGAATAAACCTAAGTACAATCTAAAGCAGAAACAGAACTAAAGAAAAACATTACAAATGTTGATATCCCTTAAAAGATAACTCGCCCAAAAGTTTAAACTGTTGAGGGAAGAGATAACCCTGATTTGTATGGAATAGTCCCATCAGAAATCATGTAGAGGAGTTCTCTTATACTATCTCTTTTATACTTGTCAAAATTAAAATCACATACCTATTTAAGTGAAAAAAAGAATACTTAACACAATACAAATTAAAAACTGTCTGAAGGCTAGGGAAAATGATCACCACAAACCACCAACATCAAACCAGCCCCACAGGGTACTTTAACAGAAACAAACCAATAAAACACAAATCATCCATGCAACAAATAAAGTATAAACCATACAAAGGAACAGATGAGAACTCAGAAATGTCAGGGACTCTTATATACAGAAATTGGAGAAGCACAGATTTCAAATAAAAACCCTAAGCAACTCGCTGCATAGGCCAAAAACTAAGAAACAGTTCAATTTTTAATTTTCCATAGCGATTAAAAAATCAGATAAACTAAATACCAGAGAACAGCCCAGCAGCATTTAATTTAAAATCACTAAAGCCAGTTATATCTATCTTGGCAGGTCGGCTACCATTTGCATCATTATTGAACTGCAATTGGGGGTTTCAGAATGGAATATAGAGCTAACCATTTTACATCCAAGTCCAAATTTTAAAACTATAGTTCAATTAGGAAGCAAAAAATCAGTTGTCTAATACCGAACGAAAAGGATCCTTCTCCAAAAATTATAACTTGAAGTGAACGTGGGTGTGTGGTGAGAAGCAGGGAAGGAGAAGGTGCTTACCAGTGGTCGGAAACTCAGAACTCCAAGCACTTCACAAGCCCTGCAGCACCAACTTTCCCATTCAATCTTCGGTGGAGATAGAGAAGGGGAAACAACTGAATGCCCTAGGATTACAAAATCAGAGGGTTTTCACGAGTGAGAGAGAGAGAGATAGTGTGTGTGTGTGAGAGAGAGAGAGAGAGAGAGAGAGAGACAGAGAGAGACGAAGAATGGAACCTGAAGCTTTCAGCCGTATGGACTCTGGTTCAACCTCCGTGGGAAGAAAATGGCGTGGGGGTGGTGTGGCTAAATTGCTGGAGATTTCCTTCGGCTGAAATAGGTAAGCATATGGCGTCAGTGGTCTTTTGGAGAAGGACAGTATGTTTTACTCGGCTGTGGAGAACGAAGGAGCAGGCCGTAGGGAATCGGGGGGTGGGTTTTGGTGGTTGCAGGGGGGGGACGCGGGACGAGGATGAAAAATAATACTTCGCGCCCAAAGATAGAGGTAAAGTGACGTAGTTTAGGCGATGGGAAAAGTATATTGTAATATAGCAGCGATTTTATAATCGTTGCAATAGTTATTATAAGCCCCGACTAGTAAATGGTATTATTAGATCATGAATTTCGCGGGGATTTTTAACTCGCCGGTAAAACATACTTTTGCCAACGAAATATTTTGCAGCGATTATTAAATCGCCGGAATATCCCCGATTTCTTGTAGTGACGAGACAGATGTGACAGACTATTGGGATCAATAATTCTAATGGCATGCTGTAATGATCTCCAAGTCTGAGAATTATTTGGAAGGTTTTACATTGGATAGATGTTTCAACTAAACTTAAAGAGAAACAAGAACTTCTTTCTTGTCTTTTTTTTTTTTTTTTCCTAAGTCTGATATATACAGTAAAGTTTTGTGTCCATTTCATGATCAAAACCCTAGCGTCGGATTTAATCAACCCTTTTTTTAAAGGAACGCTGTGGACTAGGCTGCGTTGCATGCATGCATGGAGGTCATGGATTGGCTGTATGTTTTTATTGCAGGGTTTCACACCCAAACACTATTTAAACGTCTGACCTTTATAAACCAATTGTCGTCTCTCACAAATATACCAGCTGATAAGGTTTGGAAAGACTTGAAGGCTTGCTTGTATTGTGAGATGGGATAAGATGATTTATAAATAATAGTGAAATGTTTAAGTTAATATATTTTAGATTTTGAGAAAGGAGAGAGAAATAATTGAAGAAAAATATTATAAAATTAAAATATTATTAGAATATAATTTTTAATATAAATTTTCTTTTAGAATTTGGAAAAGTTGATTTTTTATTTTTTGTTTAGAAATTTAGAAAACTTGTAATCATTAGATGAAAAAGTTAAATATTTGAAATTAAAAAATATATATATTTGTAATATTTAAATATTAAAATGAGATAAGATTAAATTAGAGGATTTAGTATCCAAACCAAGCCTTACGGTTTCTTAAAAACTGAGTTCACTTATTTGGATTTGATAGCATATTCCTGGAACACACAAATAACCTTCACATTTGGAAATCCAAAGAAAATAAAAGTTGGTATGTCAGTGGGCCCAAGTAGTCCCCTCCTTATACTCAGTCAGAATCAACAGCCAACTGATTCATGATCTCCACCCTCTTTTTTTTCGGGCTGTCATGTACATGAAATTTGTGACATGTTGTATAGTCACAAACAGTGTTTCTCACTTATAAATTGGAGAAGTCCCTCCCTCTCCAATCACAGTCAGAACCACCTGCCAGCTCAAGGTTCACCTCCCAACCCCTCTATCTCTCTCTGTCTCTATCTCTCTCTCTCGTTCAATCACTTAGACAGTTCATAAAAATTGTCATATGCAGTATTTTTCTGAACAAGGGTTCTACATATATATTAGAGAGTTCTGGTTTGGCTTTCAATAAAACACTCTCGCCACGCATCAGATATATAGCTTTTGTTACTCTTGTAGGGATCTTCTTGTATTATATTATCTCTCCACTTCTGTAATCTTTCGTTTCAACCCAGAGCAATGGATATTGCTTCTATAAATTTTGAAAATGTTGGACATTTTGTTGCAGATGGAGACAAAAAGAAAATAAAAAGAGAAAACAGGTGAGTCATCCACCGTTTCTCTCTTTGGCATATTAGGCGTCACTTGCAGACATGCACAGTGTCTGCAGCAAGTGACGCCTCAGACTCTTCCGTAAAACACTGCACCAAAAAATATTGTAGGTTGCACCGAAAAATATTGTAGGCTGCTCTCTCCTATAAATAGGAGAGAGCTCAATTGTGGGTGTCTGCAGCAGAGAAGTGTAGAGAGAAAACAGAGAGTGTGTGTTGCATGTGTGCAGACAGAGTGTGGGAGAGAAAGAAGAGAGAAAGAGAGTGGGTGAGCAGAGAGAGTTTTTTGTAAAAATTATTTCATAGTGAAATTATAACAGCTGTGGACGTAGGAAATTACCGAACCATGTTAAATTTCGTCTCTCATTTATTTATAATCATCTCTGTGTCAGAACAGCTCTTAACAACTGGTATCAGAGCACTGGTTCGAGCTGTCTGAAAATTCAAGTTGTTCAAAATAAATTTTTGACAACTCCACGGTGTTCCTCGCATCGAGACGAATCCGTTGCTACAAACGGAATAAAAAATGGAGGTCGGACGAGCCTACACGCGCCCCTAGAAGATCGGAGCGTGCATCTGCTGCAACCCACGTGCCCCCACGTGCTCCGGAGGTTGAAGACGCGTGCTCCACACATGCCCACGTGCCCTCACATGCTCCAGAGGTTGAAGATGCGTGAAGGACACGCCTCCACGCTCCCCTACGCGCCCTACAGAGGTTCGGCGCTTGTGTCACATGCGCCTCACTCTCTCCCATGCGCACACAGTGCTGTAGCGCGTGTAATACACGCGCCCACGCGCCGCCCACACTCTGTGCAGCGCGTGTATCCCACGTGCCAGACAGATCAGAACCGTCTGTTGTTCAGATCTGTTTTCGGCTAGATCTAAGCCATTCAGAGTCCGATTTCAACGATCAAATAGTGCTTTCCAACTATTTGGATCATTCCAGACTCATCCGTAAGGTCGAAATTTTGAGATTCGACATCAGTACATTAGATCTGAACCATCCACGTGTTGCAGATCATTTTGGGCTAGATCACGCCAATTGGAGTTCCATCGCGACGATCAAATAGTGCTGACAAACTATTTGGATCATTCCGGACTCGTTTCCAGCTAATTTGAGTGTTTCGGACGCAACGGTGATCTTTGTTTGTTTGAATTTGAACTCATTTGTAAAGTTATGGCTGCAGAAGAAGCTAAAGGTGTTGGTATCGAGAAATTTAACAGTACAGACTTTGCCTACTGGAGAATGCAGATAGAGGATTATCTCTATGGGAAGAAACTACATCTTCCATTCCTAGGAAGAAAGCCAGATGACATTAGCAATGAAGATTGGAATTTCCTTGATAGACAAGTGTTGGGAGTCATTCGACTAACACTGTCAAGATCAGTTGCACACAATGTGGGAAAGGAAAAAACCACGGCAGATTTGATGAAAGCTCAATTAGACATGTACAAGCAGCCATCAGCCAATAACAAAGTGCATTTGATGTACAAGCTATTCTACTTGAGAATGGCAGAACGAACTCTAGTTATTCAGCATCTGAATGAGTTCAACACCATCATCAATCAATTAGCTTCAGTGGGGATTGAATTTGATGATAAAGTACGTGCACTGATTGCTCTAGCTCAATTGCCAAAAAGCTGGGAGGCCATGAGAACAGCTGTTAGCAATTCTTATGGCAAAACAAAGATGAAGTATCAAGATATTCGGGACCATATTCTTAGCGAGAAAGTTCGCAGAAGAGATACAGGAGAAGCATCAACTTCCAGTTCTGCCTTAAACCTCGAGACGAGAGGTAGAGGAACTAGTGGAAGTTCAAATCGGGGCAGGTCAAAGTCCCGAAGAGGCAGAAGTAAATCTAGGTCTGGAAAACAAGTACAGTGCTGGAATTGTGGCAAGATTGGCCACTTCAAAAATAATTGCAAGGAAGCAAAGAATAAGAATGAGCATGATTCTGCTAATGCCACAACAAAGGATCTCCGAGATGCCTTACTCCTTTCAGTCGACAACCAAATTGAATCTTGGGTGTTAGATTCAAGAGACTCATTCCACACTACGGCACACCGAGAAATCATGCAGAATTATGTCACTGGTGATTTCGGGAAGGTATACTTAGCAGATGGTGAAGCGTTGGAAATCGAATGCATGGGAGATGTACCAATCAATCTGCCCAATGGAAGTGCATGGTTGCTACAGAAGGTGCGACATGTTCCCAAGCTCATGAGGAATCTGATTTCTATAAGACAACTTGATGCTGATGGGCATTCGGTACTATTTACCGGTGGCACGTGGAAGATAACAAAAGGAGCTATGGTAGTAGCTCGAGGCACAAAAACAGGTACTCTATACATGACTTCAAGTATTAGAGATACTGTTGCAATTGTTGATGCAAATGCCAACCTATGGCATCAAAGGTTTGGTCACATGAGTGAGAAAGGAATGAAAGTACTATTATCCAAGGGAAAATTACCAAAGTTGGAATCAACTGATTTCAACATGTGTGAAGGTTGCATTTTTGGGAAACAGAAAAAAGTTAGTTTCCTGAAAAATGGTAGAATTCCAAAATCTACAAAGTTGGAGTTGGTGCACACAGATTTGTGGGGGCCATCCTCAGTCGCTTCTCTTGGAGGATCATGGTACTATGTTTCCTTTATTGATGACTCAAGTAGGAAAGTATGGGTTTATTTTTTGAAAAATAAATCTGACACATTTGATACTTTCAAGAAGTGGAGAGCCATAGTTGAAAATGAAACAGGCTTGAAGTTAAAATGTCTGAGGTCAGACAATGGAGGAGAGTACATCGACGGAGGGTTCAAAGAATTCTATGCTGCAAATGGGATTAGATTTCAGAAGACTATTCCCGAGACACCGCAGCACAATGGCGTAGCTGAATGCATGAACAGAACTCTCAACGAATGTGCTAGAAGCATGAGGCTGAATTCAAGATTGCCTGAATGTTTTTGGGCTGATGCAGTTAACACTGCAGCCTATTTGATTAATTGGGGACCTTCAGTTCTCTTAAAGTTTGATCTACCAGAGGAAGTCTGGAGCGGAAAGAAGGTAAATCTTTCCCATTTGAAAGTTTTTGGCTGTTTATCATATGTTCACATAGATTCTACTGATCGTAACAAGTTAGAAGCCAAATCTAGAAAATGTTTTTTCATCGGTTATGGTGATGAAGAATTTGGCTATCGATTTTGGGATGATAAAAATCGCAAAATCATCAGAAGTAGAAATGTGATATTTAATGAGTAGATTCTGTACAAAGCTAAGTCACAAGCTGAACCTGAGGAACAGCCAAAGAAACCTGAGGTTGTTGATTTTGATGTTACTCGAGCCAACACTGATCAGAACGAGGATCAAGAAAATAATGATACACAGATCGAACAACGTACACCACTCACTGTTATTCAAAGATCTTCAAGGACAATCAGGCCACCACAGCGGTTCTCACCATCTCTACACTACATCTTGCTAACAGATAGTGGTGAACTGGAAAGTTATGATGAAGCTCTACAAATTGAAGATTCGATCAAATGGGAGAAAGGCATGCAAGATGAGATGGAGTCACTGATGTCAAATCAGACATGGGAGCTAACTAAGCTTCCAAAAGGCAAGAAGGCTCTGCACAATAAATGAGTGTACAGAATTAAGGAAGAACACAATGGTAGCAAGCGCTACAAAGCCAGAATGGTCGTGAAGGGGTTTCAACAAAAGGAAGGTGTCGACTACATAGATATTTTCTCTCCAGTTGTAAAATTAACCACGATCAGGCTAGTGTTGGCAATTGTGGCTGTAGAGAATCTACATCTTGAGCAGTTAAATGTGAAGACTGCATTCCTTCATGGTGATTTGGAGGAAGACATCTATATGCACCAGCCACAACGATTCTCAGTGAAGGGAAAAGAGAATCTAGTTTGCAAACTGAATAAGAGCTTGTATGGCCTAAAACAAGCTTCACGGCAATGGTACCGGAAGTTTGACAACTTCATGTGCAGTAATGGATTTACAAGACTACAGGCTGACCATTGTTGCTATATGAAGAACTTTGACAACTCTTATATTATCCTACTGTTGTATATGGATGATATGCTCATTGCAGGGTTAAGCATCGAGGAGATCAATAAACTGAAGAAGCAGTTGTCAAAGCGGTTTGAGATGAAGGATTTGGGTGCTGCAAAACAAATCCTTGGTATGAGAATTATTAGAGACAGGACTAATGATTCTCTTAAGCTCTCGCAGGAGGAGTATGTAAAGAAGGTGCTCAGAAGGTTTAACATGGACAAGGCGAAACCAGTGAGCACACCCTTAGCTAGTCACTTTCGACTAACTAAGGATCAGTCGCCAAAGACGGAGGAAGAGCAAGAATGCATGAACAGAATACCCTATGCATCTGCTATTGGTAGTCTTATGTACGCCATGGTCTGTACAAGGCCAGATATTGCACAAGCAGTGGGAGCTGTAAGCAGGTACATGAGTAATCCAGGAAAGCAGCATTGGGAAGCAGTCAAGTGGATTTTAAGATATCTACAAGGCTCTTCAGATACGTCATTATGCTTTACAAAAGCAACTACAGGGATATGTAGATGCTGATTTAGCAGGTGATGTTGACAGCAGAAAAAGTACTACTGGATTTGTGTATACGCTGGGTGGTATAGCTGTATCGTGGGCTTCTAAGTTACAGAAGATTGTTGCTCTCTCAACTACAGAAGCAGAATACGTTGCTATAACTGAAGCAGGGAAGGAAATGGTTTGGTTGCAGTCATTCTTGGAGGAATTGGGAAAGAATAATGAAAAATGTATTTTGCACAGTGATAGTCAGAGTGTTATTTTTCTTGCAAAGAATCCAGCCTTTCATTCCAGAACAAAACACATACAGTTGCGATACCATTTTATCCGATCTCTTCTCGATAGTGGACAGCTGATACTTGAGAAGATTCG
This sequence comes from Carya illinoinensis, assembly GCF_018687715.1. NCBI lineage: Eukaryota > Viridiplantae > Streptophyta > Magnoliopsida > Fagales > Juglandaceae > Carya > Carya illinoinensis. The sequence continues at coordinate 24,794,016 of NC_056764.1, forward strand.
AGGAACAGAAAACCCAGCAGACATGTTCACAAAAGTAGTTACTGCTGACAAACTGAAGCTGTGTATAGCTTCAGTTGGACTTCGTACTTAAAGGCATGACTTGAAGTTGCTGTGATGATTGCTATGAAGATATGTAGACTCATTTGTCTCCGAGTGGGAGATTGTTGCGGATGGAGACAAAAAGAAAATAAAAAGAGAAAACAGGTGAGTCGTCCACCATTTCTCTCTTTGGCATATTAGGCGTCACTTGCAGACATGCACAATGTCTACAGCAAGTGACGCCTCAGACTCTTCCGTAAAACACTACACCGAAAAATATTGTAGGCTGCACCGAAAAATATTGTAGGCTGCTCTCTCCTATAAATAGGAGAGAAGCTCAATTGTGGGTGTGTGCAGCAGAGAAGTGTAGAGAGAAAACAGAGAGTGTGTGCTGCGTGTGTGCAGACAGAGTGTGGGAGAGAAAGAAGAGAGAAAGAGAGTGGGTGAGTAGAGAGAGTTTTTTGTAAAAATTATTTCATAGTAAAATTATAGCAGCTGTGGACGTAGGCAATTGCCGAACCACGTTAAATTTGGTCTCTCCTTTATTTATAATCATCTCTGTATCAGAACAGCTCTCAACACATTTCACTCCTGCATGGGAATGTCTCAAGGCCTTGCCTGTAAAGTTATGGGCTATGGCAGTCGAGGTTGCAAATAACATGAAGAAACTTGGACAAGATGATCCCCGAAGAATAGTCCATTCACTCAGAGTAGGAGTGGCCATCACGTTGGTTTCCTTGTTCTATTATGTCCGACCGCTCTTCGACCGTTTTGGTGAGAATGGAATATGGGCGGTTTTAACCGTCGTTCTAGTCTTCGAGTTTTCAGTTGGTAAGCGTGAGAGTTATATATCTACCAAAATTCTTGTCGCATTTATATGAATTTAAAAACTAAAGAGAAACTAATTACTGCTCAAAAAATTCTGAATTGGAAGCTTGAAATTCTGATGCTGAACTCTTCTTTGCCATCATTTATAGGAGCAACATTGGGGAAAGGCCTAAACAGGATGCTAGCAACGTTGTCCGCTAGTGCACTAGCTCTCGGAGTTGATCAGGTGGCAACTCTCTTCGATGGGATGGGACAACCCATAGTACTTGGAATCTTAGTCTTTATAATAGGTAAATACATAGTCCATCGTCGTGTTAAAATTATTATTAATATTTCCTTCACAATCATCCAAACTGGTTAATTTCATGGTTGAGACATGTGATGTGCATGCAGTTGCAACGGTAACATTTATGCGATTCTTTCCTGCACTGAAGGCAAGATACGACTATGGACTGATGATATTCATATTGACTTTCTGCTTGGTATCTGTATCGAGTTACCAAGATGATGAGGTTCTAGAGATGGCCTACGAGAGGCTATACACAATCATCATTGGTAGCTTTATTGCTATCATTGTATGCATCTGTCTATGGCCTGTTTGGATTGGAGAGACTCTGCAGAACAAAATAGCTAACAATCTGGAAAAGCTTGGGAATTTCTTAGAAGGTATTCTTCCAAACCACAACCAAACAAACTTTACAAGCCTGTCATATATATCATACTTCTAATTTTTTGTTTTCTTCGTGTTATGAATATGCCTTATGCCTTGTTTTATTGTTAGCATCAATTCTTGACCTATTCAAAGTTACAGGATTTGGTAGGGAATACTTCAGATTGTCAGAGGAAGGGCATTCCACGGATGAAAAATCATTTCTTCACGGGTATAAAAGCGTTCTGACTTCTAAAGACAAGGAAGAAACTATGGTACGTGCGGGTATAACTTGTCAACCTCAAGTTCTTAAATTTGTCTCCAGCAAAGAAAAACAAACGGTCTTACTTGAATTAATTTCCACGGCCAATTGATTCAATCTTTCCGAGTTTGTATCATTGTAATTTTTGGATTTTCAGGCCAATTTAGCGAGATGGAAACTTTGGCACTATCGTTTAGGGTTCCGTCATCCTTGGAATCGTTACCTTAAAGTTGGAACCTCGACTCGGCAGGGTGCCTACAAACTTGAAGACCTCAACGGCTACCTCAAGTACTTTGAGATCCAAGTAAGTCAGAAATACCCATTTCCTAAGCAGATAGTTCCCTCTTTGACAGCCAAAGTTATTACGTAAATAAGAGTTTTCTACGAATGACCGAGACTCGATCTTGCATTTATATCAGACCTTTTTTCCTCTTCTATTCCGAGTCTGAATTTCTTCACTGACCTATGTTTTGCCATCCTAACAGACACCCACCGAGTTCCGAAGAGAAATTCAAGAGCCATGCATACGGATTTGTCAGAATCTGGGAAAGCACTGAAAGAATTAGCATCAGCGATCAAAAAAATGAGACGGTCAACAACAGTTAATTTCCATATTGCAAACTCAAAAATTGCAGCCGAGAATCTCAAGTCCATGCTCAACACTTCCCTTTGGGAAAATGCCAATCTCCGAGAGATTATACCAACTGCTGCAGTCGGATTAGTTCTAATTGACATTGTGCGATGCACTGAGAAAATCGTGGAGGCTTTTCAGGAATTAGCCTCTCACGCTCGATTCGAGAGGATGGACGGAGTTTCACCTAGCAACGACGTATAATTTGCTTCATAGATAGTGGAATTTCCCATGTTGGAGTGAGTGCATCCGTTTCTTGTTAAACCCCGGTCGAGTACGATCATGCCGACTCATGATCGATAGTAAATAAGCTCACTTTTTACATGTACCAAAGGAGGGTACAGTGGTTGTGAGCAGGGCATCAAATTTTGTAAGCCAGCCTTAATGTCTTTTTTTTTTTCAAAAGATGAGATCAGTTAACAGCAATATCCCAGCAGTCTGAGATGTGACAGCCGGCCGACCGAATCATGAATTAATATAAAATTTTACAATTCTGCTAGACACAGTCGAGAGATGCAACTGCGAGGAAGTCTTTTAATATATTATGCCACGTCAGCTCAATTACATCATCTCCTTCGTCTTCCCGTTTCCTCTCTTCTCCACTATGTCGTCCTTCTCTCTCCCCATTTCTCATTTTCTTTTTCTCTTTCTTTGATCTCTTTCTCTCCCCGCCCAAATTTCTCCGTCTCCTCTATCTATTTCTCTTTCTCTCTATTTTTTTTTCCCAGCCTGATACCCTCACCGTGCCCCTCTTCTCTGCGTGACAAACACTAACAACAACAACAAAGGTAAACGAAGATGACGGCTATGTGGAAATATTTTATTTATTTATTTCTTTTTATTTCTTATTTCCTGGATGTAGATCTGGGTGTTCAATCTTTATTGTTGTTCCATTGAAGATGTTTGCAAAGCTAGTTTTTTTTTTTTTTTTCCTGGATTTAGATCTCTTTCTCTATTTGTGTTCATCGGAATCAATTTTTTATTGTTGGATTTCTCGGTTGGATGTGAAATTTCTGTTGTTAGAGCTATTAATGTAGATATAAGTTGAAGAAGATTGTAATATCTTTAGTCCTCTGTTTTGGGTTTTTTCTCTCATGAAAGGAAGACAATGGTTGTGTGGGGGGAATTTTTTTTTTTTTTTCATATGTTTATTCAATTTTGTTTGTCGGAATAGAGCATCTATTTTGAGTTTCTCGGTTGGATGTGGAATTTGTTCTTCCTCTGGGTGAGGGAGGTGAGACGTACGGGTTGTCGTGTGGGGAAGAAGAGGGGGAGGTAGAGCTGTACGGGTCGTCGATTTCATGGGGAAGACCAAGGGAGGCTGATGAAGGGATGGAGGCTTCGAGGGAGGGGAGACGCTGCTTCTAGTCGTCTTCGGCTTCAAGGTTGGGAAGGAAAGGAAAGAAGAAATGCAAAGTGGGGGAGGGAGGCTTCGAGGGAGGGAGACGCTGCATCCAGTCGTCTTCGGCTTCAAGGTTGGGGAGGATGAAAACTGGGGACAAAACGGTGCGTTTGGGTATTTTTTTGCCATGTTAGCCCGCGTTACATGGCGCTTACATTTGACGACTGAAAGTAGAGTTTTTCAAAATTTTATAAACAAGTCATTTAAATTACAGCACAGCGAAAGAAAAACATTATAAATTTATAAAAAATATAAAAGAAATTATTTTCTCACTCATAACTCAAACTTAGCCTTCAAAAATAAAAAATAAAAATAAAAAAATTCAAACTTAGGACCAGTTTGGATACACCATATCGATGATGAAATATTTTCATCTCGTCTATATTGTACACTAGTTTTTCCTATTCATATATATTATATTTCATTTTTAAATTTTGAAAACATTCACTTAAATAAACAGTAATAAACAATGAACAGTATGTAAACAGTGCATAAACAGTAAAAGCTGATAATGAACAATATGTGAATAGTGCTTAAACAATACACAATTCGTCTGAAAATTTAAATAGTGGGACCCACACCTTTTTTAAATTCTAAAAATTAAAAACTATTTCATCTCATCTCACTATCCAAACAAAATTTTTTTTAACAAACTATTTCATCTCATCATAACTAAAAACTTTTGGAAGAGTTTGCTAGCAGCTTTAGGCACTAAATTGAAGTTTAGTACGCGTATCATCCTCAAATCGATGGTCAATCGGAGCGCACTATTAAGACTCTTGAGGACATGTTATAGGCTTGTGTTATGAAATTCCAGGGAAATTGGGAAAATCATTTGCCACTTATAGAATTTGCTTATAACAACAATTTTCATACATCCATTCAGATGGTGCCGTATAAAGCTATTTATGGGAGGAAGTGCAGATCACCGTTGTGTTGGGATGAAATTTGAGAGAGTAAGTTAATTGGGCCTGAGATAATCTAAGAAATGAAAGATCAGGTTCGGGTTATAAGGGATAAAATGGCGGCAGCGCAAAAACGTTAGGAAAGCTTTGTAGATATGAGGAGAAGAGACTTATCTTTTGAGGAAGTTGATTGGATTTATCTCAAAGTCTCTCCCATGAAAGGTGTTAAGCGTTTTGGTAAGAAAGGAAAACTTAGTCTGAGGTATGTTGGCCCTTTTTGGATTTTGGAGAAGATTGGGCCTGTTGCTTATAGATTTACATTGCTGGATTATTTTGGAGAAGTTCATGATGTTTTCCATGTATCATCGCTGAACAAGAGTTTTGGATAACAAGAGCCACGTTTTGTCGACCTAGAGCGCAATCAGCTACAGCTAGATCTTACTTATGAAGTTGCCCTGATGCAGATTGTGGATTGGAAAGAGCTAAGGTTGAAGTTGATACCTTTGGTGAAAGTGGCATGAGGAGATTTGTTAGCTCAAGATTTCTCTTGGGAGAAGTGGACATGAGAGGACAATATCCGTATTTGTTTGCGTTACTGGCGATAGGTTTCCTAAACCTGCTCTCAGTCGAATCTTAAGACTTGCTTTAGCGTTAATATTTGACCTTGACAAATTTCGAGTATTTTAAGGGGGAGGATGTGATACCCCATATTTACGTGTATTTTTATTGAATGATAATTTAAATTATTGTAAATAGTGGTTGTCTTGTTTTAAATAAAATGTGTTTCTCGTTGGATTATTTTATAATTTATAAGTTGTGCAATTTATCTTTATGTGCTTTCTTGATATCAATTTTGTTTTGCATTTAAAACTTACTCTCTAGTCCAAATTATCTTATTGTTGGGGTTTAATTATTTTATTTTATTAACGTTTAGTTGTAGTATTTTTACTTCGCTTTTATTTCTTTTAATTGTGCCTTTTTTATTTCTTAGATCCTTATTTTCGGATTGGGCTTTTGTTTTAGTGAGATTTTCCCTTGTTTTGGGCCAAATTCCTTCAAATTTCAGGCCTAGCCCCTTATTCCCCCTAATACGACGTCATTTTGGACTAGGAGCCCTTAGGGCTTCATCTCTTTTTTCTTTTCCCCTGCTGCTACGCCGTTTGCCTTGATCTTCGTTTGGAAATTTCCTTACTGCAACTGTCTTCTTCTTCCTCCTTTGTGCTGCGTTCTCTTCCACCATCTTCATTTGGTTAGTTTACATTTTAATCTCTTTGATTTTTTTCTTCTTTTTTTTTTTTTGCTGCAAACCAAGCCCTCTCTCTTCTTTTCTTTACATTTTATTTCATGTGATCCTCACCATTTTTGTAGGTCTAGCCAAAGCTCTATGTGCGCCTCCTTCCTTTTCTTCTTTTCTTATGTATTCCTTGTTAATGTGGTGTAAAAACCCTTGCTTTTCCCTTTGATTTTCCCCACAAATCGTGCCTTGTTTTGGACCCAAAATTGATGCTCTATTTTTGTTCCATAGTTGAGCCTTGAATCTAAGTTTTTCCTCTCTTTTTACTTTAGTATTTTAGTGTTCTAGCTTGTGGTTAAATCCTTGAAATTCTTGGGTGTTCTGGCCTCCAATTGTGTCCTTGATTTCATCCCAAACCGTAGGTTGCATTTAGTGTTTCTTATTGATTTTGTTCTTACAGTGCCCCTATTTTTTTGTCTAAATCCGTGGCTTCATTTTCTAGCCATGATCTTCCATATTTTGCCTTTCAACAATTTAAATAATTTTCTGAAGACTTTTATTAGATTTAAATATATTTTACATTAGCAATATTTTGTAATCTAGTTGGTTGTGCTAGACGTTGAGTCCGAGGAGTTTCAGGGTCGATTGCACTGGAAGATGGAGTTGTTGTAAATCTGGATTGTGTTGGGTTGTGGTTTGTGAACACTGTGTCATGTTATTCATTGCATTATGGCATGCAAGTTCATGTGCATAAATGAAAACTAGGTTTCATGTGTAAGATGATTTTTGGGTGTGCACACATCACGAGCCCAAGCCGAGATGGAACATTATCTCGGTGGAGATCCTCTAGTCACTTAGGAGCATAATATACCGATTGGCATCTCCTGGGTTGTCGTTGGGCGACAATGGGATTGGACGGGATGGTAACGCTCTCGTGTCGAATCTGTGACCCCTCTGCTGGCGGGGGCTAGAGGATGCTTGGCCATAACTACGCTGGTCACTGAATGGGGCATCATTCGTTACGAAGTCACATGCACGATCATTACCTTTGGTGTGATGAAGGGAGCCAAGGTGTGCGGTTGATCCCTAGGGGAGATCATGGTGCATATGGTTTAAAGTTAGATATTTGGTTTTGATAAATGGATTTATGTGAACAATTTTATGGAAAATTGATGAATTTTTATACTGGGCCATTTTATGGGAAAATGGCAGAGGTTATTTTTAATGAACTTGATTTTTGGGCCAAAATAGCATTTTGGCATGTGTTGGAAATAACTGTTTTTGGGAAAGGATAATTTTTGGGTCTGATGCATATTTCATCATATGCATGTATAATTGTTATTGCATGAATGTATTTTCATCTCTTTGATTGTTTAGTTTATTACTTATTGAGATTCACAATCTAACGGTATTTGACACCCTGCGATACCGTAGATTTTGATGCAGATGATGAAGTAAAGTTTGAAGACGCAGCTCCATCAGAGGAGTGATCGAGGATCACTTTCTCATGTATTGAGATTTATTTCTCGCCTTTGGTTATTGTATTTTGGCTTTATTGTGTTTTTATTGGTCAACTGTATTACTTTTTGAAATGCCTGTATTTAAGTGAATTTGTATTTAGTAAATCTGGTACTTCGTTGATTGACTTTAACTTATCCACTGCGTTTTTTGTCTTACACGTGTTGCATGTGCACAGACTTAGCACTTGTCATTGGGGTGTTTGACCCGTGTTGTCATCATCTCGACGCTTCGATTTCTGCTTGTCTGTACATAGGAGTTGGAGGCATCACATTATCGAGAAGCCATAACTAAATGGAGAATTATGGGTAAACTAGAATTTATAGAATATATAAGATCAAAAGCACATTTCTGCCAAAGGCCTATGGCTTGATTGGCATAACCCATGGCCTGATTGGCATAACCCCCAAGCCTCCAAAATGGAGGTGTTGGATTCAAAAACCCCCTCCCTAAATGTAAAGAAAGAAAGGGAGAAAAGAGATAAAAAAAAATGTTTTTCCAAATATTTAATTTTTGAGAGGGCGATTTTGGTGATTTCTATTTTGGTAGTTGCATGATTCTCAAAATTACTATTCTTGGTGTTTTGACTCACAATCAACTCCTATGGTTAGCCTCCACGGCACCCTCTGCCCCTCTGATGGCTTTGCCTTTGGCAGGGAATGCCGAAATCGGTGTTTCTGGGGCTCTTTCGTATTCATAAGCGTTTTCCAAGCAGGTGGACAATTCAAATTTTGAGATACCTATGCCTTTTTCATGGGAAATAGATAGTGATTTGGGCTTTATTTTTTCAAAACCTGAGATGGTGAAATTGGTGGAAGATTTTAATTTTGCTATTGTCATGAAGTTTATGCTTGTTCTGCCCTCCATTGAGATTATTAGATTGAATGTGGTGAAGAAGTGGGGTTTGACAGAGATTCTGACAATTAAGTTTATGGATGATTATCATGTATTAATCCAAATGAAAAATGAACGTGACTTCGTGCATGGATGGGCACTTGAAGGAAGAACTATGGAAGGGAATGGTTTTCAGATGTTCCAGTGGACAAAAGATTTCAATTTGCACAAAGAATCTCCATTAGCTCCTCAATGGATTTATTTACCTGGTTTACCAATGCATATGTATAGACTAGACTGCTTGCAAATTTTTGCTACACATTTTGGACTTATGTTGGAACGGAGAATGCGACTTTGAACCGAAGAAGGGTAATGGGTGCAAGAATCTGTGGGGAAGTGGACTTGATGATGGAACCTGTTGAAGGATTTCTGATTGTTGTCTCACCAACAAAATGTTTTTGGCAAGATGCCAAATATGAGAAACCGAGTTTCTATTGCATGAAGTGTTTCAGACAAGGCCACATAGTAGTAGTTTATAGAGTTGGCAAATGGAGGAAGGAAGATGGGAAGTTGAAGGATAAAATAATATAGCAACCAAAAATAATCAAAACAATGGGGGAGACTTCGGGCTCAAAAGGGGAGGCAGTGGAAGAAATTCTCAAAGTCACGGCAAAGGAAAATTTGCCAATTATTGAAGAAATTGTTCCGGAAAAGGGTTAGGTAGATGGAAATATTGTGGGAGTATCTATTTTGATTGAACAGAACACAGATGGTCAAAATAAAAAGCTTGATGAGAGTGCGATCGAATCGCCTATCTCGGATGAACAAAATGATGTTGATAATGAAGAGGAAAGTGAGGATGAAGATTGTGAGGAAGTTTGGTGTGATGAAGAAAATGTGGTGGTTCTGGATTCTTTAAATATGCAGGTAGTAAACTCTCCAATTATAGCTAGTAAATTGACCAATTCAGAAGTTTCTCTACCTGAGAATATGGTTGGAAATCATAAAGGCGAGGCAGCTCTGGGGTTTCTAGTCCAATCAGGAAGAGGGTGAGATCATTGGTATGAAAGGAAAAGAGAAGGCATAGGTTCTAAAAGGGATCCTTGCTCGAATATTAGAAGAGATAAAGATGGTATAGGTAAAATTGTGAGGAAGTCTCAAAGGGTTCACACCCGGTCCCAAAAATTGAATTTATGATAGACAACATTTTTTATTGGAATGTTAGAGGATTGGGTAGTTTGAAGAAAAGATTGAGATCATTGCTTGTTAAGAAGAATATTAATCTATGTGCTATTGCTTAACCTTTTGCTGCAGAAAATTGTATGGCAACACTTGGAAGTTTTCTGAATTTTAATTATTTTAGTTCTAATGAAGATGCTAGCGGAAAGCTTTGATTTTTTGGAAGGATCCGAATGGTTTTCAGGTTTTATTTTCCACTTCTCAAGCTATTTTCCATTGGTTATTTCTAGAGAATAAGAGAGTGCTTGTTATGTTTGTTTATGCTAAGTGTTCGTATACGGCGAAAAGAGATCTATCGTGTGAGTTAGAGAATAGGCAAACTAATGAGTATCCATGTATGGTATTAGGTGATTTTAATGCCATCTGTAGGGACTCGGAAAGAATTGGTGGTTAGCCTAGACCACTGCTTTCTATGTCAGAATTCAATGACTGTTTGGATAATTGTGGATTGGTTGATCTTCACAATGGTAGACCTTCCATTTCATGGTGCAATGGTCATGAGGGGGTATCTCGAAGTTGGGCAAAGTTGGATAGAGTGGTCATGAATAATGTATTTTCTTCTCAGTTTATGTTGGCGCATTCAACATATCTAAATAGGAAATCTTTGGATCATTGTCCTATAGTGGTTAATTTGGATAAGCCTCTTTTGAATTATGGCCTGGTGCCTTTTTGCTTTCAAAATATGTAGTGCTCTCATGACAATTTTATGAGTTGTGTTAAGGATGCATGGCATCGGCAAGATGCAAAAACTGGGCTTTGGAAGCTTGTGCTCAGACTTAAGAGAACTAAGCTAGCCTTGAGAGGTTGGAACAAGAACATTTTTGGGCGTGTAGATACAAAGTTGAAAGCCATTGAAGAGAATGGAATTTTTAGAGAACCAATTGCAGTTGGGATTTTCTGAAGAAGTGGAAACTGATTATTTGGTGACTAAATTGGAGATTGATTTTTGGGAAAAAAATGGAGGCCAACCAGTTGGATCAAATTGCAAAGAAAAAATGGATGATGGAAGGCAATAAAAATGCAAAATTCTTTCATTCAGTGATAAATCAAAGGCACAATTAGAGTTATATTGGGAAGATGAACCTTTTGGATGGGGGAACTTTAGAAACTATGGAAGATGTTCATATTGGTGCGGCGTAGTTTTTTTAAGAAATTCTCTCAACGTAGGCTAAAGTGGAGTAATGTCAACTATCGGATATTATTAGTAAAGCAATTACTGATGATGAAAATCATATGCCTGGGTTGGAACCGACTGAACTAGAATTCAAAGATGCTATTTTTTCTATTCCTAAACAAAGTAGCCCGTGGCCTGATGGGTTCGGTTCAGAATTTTACACCTCTTGTTGGGAGGTTATTAAAGATGATGTTGTTGAGGCAGCTAGAGATTTTTTCAAGTGTTTGATCTGGAATTTTTTGATAAATTCCAGCCTATTAGTCTGTGTTCAATGGCTTGTAAGATTTTTTTCTAAAATCATTGTAAGTCGTTTGACTCGGGTGATTCAAAAGTTGGTCTATCATGAACAATGTGCATTTGCCTCGGGGCGAAGTATTTTTGAGAATATACGGTTAAGCACAAAGAATAACACAGTAGTTGTAGTACAGCTTTGGGGTGTCGATTCTACAGAGAGACAAATTAAAAAAATAGTAGAAGGAATAAAGAAACTAAAAATTTAAGGAAAAAAAATCAAAGTAGCAATGTAAGACAAATCCTTTCTCAAAAGAAATAAATTGAAGAGCCAAATTGTAATAATGAAAAGATTTGACCAGAATTAATAGCAATGAAGCATCAGAAATCCCTTACTTGAGCTTGATAATTCTATCAATATCAAATTCATTAAATACTCAATTAGAGATCGGAGCACCATACTCTCTAATCGGAAAATATATCTTTATAACCAATTTGTTCAAATGTAATTCTTGAAAACCACTCTTCTTTTGAAAGCATGAATTGCTATCCTATTAGACTTAGATTCAAAGACGACAATATATACTTAAAAGTAATACTGCAACAGAGAATCACACCAATAAGATCAACAACCAGATCATAAACACCTCAACGATCCCATAAAGAAAGCATGACTGAATCTATGAAAAGTATTGGTTGTAAAATTATCCAAATACAAGGAAGACTAATAAGAGATGATAAACAATAATTATTTTAGTGGTATTATTTTATTGTTTCTAATTGTGGGAATTAATTCAAAGTGTTTTATTGTTGTTAATTATTGTTCATCATTTAAAATGCTTTTTTATTTTAAATTAGTTTATTGTTAGATTTTATTATTTTATTTTACTTTACTAAGTGACTGCGTTTAAGTTATTTCATTTAAATTTGTTGTTTTGAAATCATTTTCATTGGATCAATTTTTAGACCAAGGTGAAAGGCTGGATCTCATTTCTTTCCCTTCCTTTTTTCTTTTTCCTTTCCTTTTTCTCCTTTTCTTCTTTCTTGTTTTTTTTTTTTTTTCTTCTTCTTCTTCTCCTTTTTCCCCTGCCTCCCACGTAATCCCTCTCCCTTTTCTCTTATCCTCTGTGAGTCCTCTTTCCACCCAGAGTTGCCTTCATGCACCACTGGACCTCACTGCCCAACCCATCAGCTCCACCACCTCTGGCAATCTCCCCCTCCCTAACTTCCCTTCCCAACTCTCTCTCTCTCTCTCTCTCTCTCTCTCTCTCTCTCTCTTCGCTGGCCGTGCAAAACCCATTCGGGTTGTGGGTTTTGCATGGCCATCCGGTGACCTTAACCCCCAGTTTTTAGCCCCTCTAGCACACCCAAGCACCTCCACGCACAGCTTCAAGCAGTGCAGTCGTAGTGTTCCCAATGTCATCATGCCAACGTTGGCCACCATCTCTTCACCACCAACCCTCCCAACTACCTAACCCACTCTTCCTCATCCCTGATCTGCCACCCTTGAAGCCCCTTGAGCTACATTTTATATTTATGCTTTTTGGCCTCCAAAGGCTGCCCACACTGCCACCAACGACCAACCACCACCACCATTAGCTTCGCCAACACCCCTCAGCCTTTCCCTAGCCATCCCAAGTCATTGTCTGTTCCCGTTCAAAAGTTGAGTTTTTGAGACCCACTGCCGTTGCTTGGAAAACTCAAATTGGCTGTTGCTCTGCCATTTTTTGCACGACCTTTGATCTTCTAGAGTGCCTTTCATCATTGTAAGTATTTTCGAAATAAATTTTAAGATTTAAATATATTTTACATTTACAAATATTTTGTGAGTTGGTTGCTTGTGCCAAATTGAGTCCATGTAGTTGGGGATTAGTTGGATTAGTGAACGGAGTTGTTTGTGTGAATGGTAGAGGTTGCGATTTTGTCGATTGTTGGATATTTGTGTCTCATAAGTGCACGCATATTCATGTTTATAAAGGAAAACTAGGTTTTCACATAATTGCGTGCATGTTCATGTGCTGGAAATGAAAACTGGGTTTTCAAATGTAAATGAATTTTCGGGGTGCGTGTGTGTCAGGACCCTAAGCCGAGATGAGGCATTATCTCGGTGGAGCTCCTTTGATCACTTGGGAGTGGAAAATACTGAGTTACGTCCCCTGGGTTGTCATTAGACAACAACAAGCTCGGACGATAGGATAACGTTGTCATGTCGACTTCGTGGCCCCTATGCTGGTGGGGGCTAGAGGATATCTGGTCATGGTATGCTCTGGGTATGAAGCTAGGTATCACTCGTTATGAAGTAATATGCGTGGTTGTTACCTGCGATGTGGCAAAGAGAACTAGAGTGTGCGGATGATCCTTAGGGGAGATCATAGTGCATACGATAAAATTGGATATTTGGACCATTTTTTGGAAAAATGACCGGTTTTGATAAATTGGATTTATGAGAACTATTTTCTTAAAAAAAGGTGGATTTTCTATGTTAGCAGTTTTATGAGAAAATGACGAGATTTGGTTAAAGGATATGAGGACCATTTCTATGGAAAAATGGTAGAATTTATGTTGGGCCATTTTTTGGAAAAGTGGCAGATGTTTTAATGGAAATGTTTTCGGCCAAAATGGGATTTTAGTGTGCGTAAATATTCATTTTTTGGGAAAATAATTTTTGGACCTTGTGCATATGTCATCATGTGGATGCATATTGTTATTGTATGAATATAGTTTTATCTTGTGGGCTGTTTAGATTATTACTTATCTACGGTACCATCTCTTGGTACCTTAAATTTTGATGCAGATGTCGAGGAGGCTAAGCCTGAGGAGGTGGCTTCGCTGGAGGAATGATTTGATGCCACTTGCTTTTATATCAAAATTTGTTTCCTGCTTTTGGATCTTATATTGGGACTTTATTATGTTTTTACTGGACAACTGTAATATTTTTGAAATGCTTGTATTTAAACAAATTTGTATTTAACAATTCTAGTGCTTAGTTAATGACTTTAACATATCCACTGCGTCGTTTATTTATTTTTATTGTAAGTTATTTTATTTTATTTTATTTATTTGTTTTATTGTTTGTTAGTTTATTTATGGAATTTATTTTACTCTATTCTATTTTGATTGTTTTTTCCGAAGTTGAAAAGTGCGTTAATGGTTACGTTATGGTAGTAAGATGGTACGATCGAGAATGTCGTTGTTAGGTGTGAATACTTAGTGTAGTAGGCTTGAATTTTTATCAACTTGGTTTGCTTTATAATATCAAGGTTCGAAGGGATCGACATGGTCTCGACAAACTCTTAGGAGTAGGAACTGAAGTCATGCTGAGGAGGGGAATAGCTTGAATTATTTAGGATACTTGAAGTCTAAGATTTCATAGAGTTTATGAAATGAGTTTATAGAATGGGAGGGTGTAAGTTCAACAAACTTCAAGGATAAATTTATGAGAAGTTCATCTAAGAATTGAAGCCCTATAGATTTTATGAAACAAGTTTCTTATTAACTTGAGGTTGTAGTAGCAGATTTTACGAGATGATTTTTATTGATTCTAAAGATATAGGTCCATCAGTGTGTTGGAAATAGTAGATTATGTGTTGGTATTAAATACGATTGAATTTGAGGCTATATGTTCCGTAGACTTTTGGGAATGGATTATTAGCATGTTTAAGGTCATTCTTGATACAAAACTTTAAGCAATAGCTAGTTGCTGATTTAAGGATATAAGTTGAGTAGATTCAGAAATCATTCTTGTTGATTTGAGGATACAAGTCCAGATGATGGAAATAGTAGTAATGGATCACTTGTACGTTTGAATGATTATTGGTTTTGGCTAATAGTGCATGAGATTGATGGGTCGTAGTGGTGAGTCTATAAGGATTTCGAAGAGTACAGGTCCTAGTCTCATTTTTGGCTTGGAAGAAGTGGCTTTGGTAGGTGTTGAAGAGGAGTCGAGACGCTAGTATTAAATTCAAGAGATCTTAGTAGTCATGAGTTTTTGGTGAGTTGGTTGGAGTGTGCAGTCGAAGTACTCAACGGATTGATGGTTGGCAATAATTGTTGTGACTATCTTCAGGAATTAATTGTGACTTGAGGCCACATAGGAATTTAAATTTTTGAGGCTTTACTTTTCTTTAGAGATCGAGCGTTCAGTTGGAAAAATTATGAACATTATTATTTAACTTGAGAGATTGTTGGGTCACCATGTGTGGTGTATGGTAAGACTTGGAAGTCGAAGCTTAGGTATCAATGGTGGATAACATAACCAAATCTATGAGGTAATAAAGAATTAGAATCCAAGAGTGTTGTGCAATAGTTTTGATGGATTAGAGATTGGAACAGCATGGTGATAATGCCCAAAGAATAACGTAGTAGTTGTAGCACAGCTTTTGGGTGTCATTCTATAGAGAGACAAATTAAAAGAATAGCAGAATGAGCAAAAGAATGAAAGAAAAATATTAAATGATTGGACAAAAGATTAATTTTAAATGCAAATTGAAGTGAACCAAAGTTACTAATAAAAGAAGTACTCAAATTTGACGAATAGTAGAGCGTCAGGAATCCCTTGCACAAATTTAATATTTTAATTATTCTTAATTCATTTAATAACTCAATTGAGAACTCAATTTCCAAAATTTCCAATCAGAAGGTATAGATTTATAAACCAAAATTAAACCAAATGTAATCTTTTGAAAAATCATTCATAACTATTAAAATACGTAAATTATTATCCCTATTGAGAAAATTCAATGATGACAATATACTTAGGGAGTGATATTACAACAAAGAACTAAATCAATTTAGATAAATAATTGATCCAAACATAATCAAAGAACTAATCCATTCAATAGAAAAATGAGGACTGAATCCATAAACAAAATAAATTTTATGATTATTCGGAGAAGAAAACATCAACAATGAATTAAAAATGATAAAACAAAAAATTTCAGTAATTAAAAATCAAATACATAAATGAAAAATACCATCTAATATGCAAGTTCGTCCCTAACCCTACTTGAGAATTTAGTTACACATAAATATAATGGACAACAAACGATGGCTATGGAAATGATTTTCTCCTCTCTTCAAATCCGCTTTTGTCCCTCTCCTCCTCCCCTATTTTGTGCTAGCTTATATAGGGTAGAAAAGAAACCCTACTGTCTTCATAATTCCCGTAGGACTAATCTTGGTAGCCACTTATGGGGTTTAGGATTTGGAATTTGGTAATCTTTAATAGAGATAAATTTATATCCCTTTAAGATAGCTTTCTAACACATCAAGAATTACATTGATATGATATGTGAATAGAAAGTTATGGTCAAAATACTGAAGTATGTCCAGGCTATCTCCTGGCAAATTTTGGACTTGGACTTCTTGCAGTTTCCATTTATGATTTTTTTTCTTGATCCAAATTACTCTCAAACCCCATGAAAGCTCTCCTTTGAATTTGACTAGGCTTTGACATGCACTTTTATAAACTCTGAAATTAAACATAAAAATCTGCTTAGGAGTATCCCAAAGTAAATAGAAACTCAATTCAAGAATATTCATTAATTTCTATTATTTCTATTCACATTTTTACATTTTAATCCAATAATAGAATATTTAGAGTGCAATTTTCATGCCAAAACAATGAAAGAGACTAAAGAAAATCACATACAAAGGCCACCAAGTCACACTTTCTAGATTCATATATCATAGCAATCTTAGGAATTCAATAACCCTATCACAAGCAATCCACCTATAACAATCCATAGAGTATGTGTGTGTTTCAAACTATATCTATCTAACCAAAGGCCTTGGCACATGCAACATCAAGAACATCTCTAGCAAAAGATTCAACCTCATAACTCATGGGTATAAAAGTGTTTCATGTGAGGATTCTCTCTTGGAGTTGACAATAGGTGTACACACACTCTCATGGGGAATTAGGCAATTATATACAAGCAACAAGCAAACATTAATCTTATGATAGAAACACTAATAAATGAGAATTCCACTACTCTTTCCAAAAGCTTACTTAGGATCAGAACGGTTAACACAAAAGGTTGTAACATGGCTTGGGTTCGGAGCTATATGAAAATGATTCAAAACCTTCCAAGTACATACAAAGAGAATCTTACTAAATATCTCAGTAGACCATACTTCTCACTTGATGTACTCTCCAACTTTTCAGATCATCAAATAATAATGAGTTTCCTTCTTCTTCCTCTTCTCCTTTTCTTTTAACAAGTTGATGAAGAAACATACGCTACTTTGGTATTCTTGCCATGACATTTCTACCCAACCTCGACTTTTTCTTTTAATCTTACTCAATTGAATACTTTGCAACTTGTACTCTTCTCATTTTTTCTTTTTCTGTTTTTAATTGAAAATGATAAAACAAAAGAAAGAAAATGTAAATTCCACACCTAGTATACACTTGGAAGTAAAAAGGGTAGAAAAATCAGTATATAAGATATACTCCAATGTGGAGAGGCATGAATGATGTGGGCATATGAAAAGTAAAAGCTACATATGTTTATTGGCTCAAAGTTGCCTACTAAGGGTCTAATGGAAAGGGTTAGCTTAAAAGGCTCAAATGTTGATTCTAAGTTGACCTTTTGTCAAATCTCAAATATATCCATATTCTTACCACAAACCATGTAATAATATTCTCAAAAGAAGTGCACAATTCAACAGATCAATAAACGCTTATCACAATTTACTGAATTTGTAGTTTCTCAATCCTCTCCAAACTCACATTAATACTTAAGTAAAAAAGTTTTCTAGCTACATGTGTTGAACCACCATCTTACCATAAAACATGGATGAGTGCATTAGGGGCTCTATGAATGCTTCAATAAAAAATGATTATGGTGGGCTTGGTGAATTCACGAAGATGACTATGAAGAAGAATGAGTACACATGTGAAAAGGATTCACATGTGATGCAAAAAATTGATACATAAAATATGTCACAGAGTTCTAACAAGTATTTTAAATAATGAATTTGCACCACCACCCCCAACTTAAATGAAACATTGTCCTCAATATTTAAAAGTCAAAATTGAATGGGGAGTAACTAAAAATAGTAGAATACACCTGATGAGTGACATGGGTAGCTCGCTAAGCACCAAAGATGGTAACCTAAAATGATGAAATGAAACTATCATGCAAACAAAAACAAAGAAAACAATAGCAAACAAAAAGGAAAAGAAAGAAAATAAGAGAAAATGAAAATGAAACAAAACAAATAAAAAAAAAAAAACATACATGGGTGGTGTGGTCAAGGTTGATAGACCAGATCCACAAGTGGAGTGTCTTCCACTTCTGGAACTTGCCTATCAATCAATGTTTTAAGGTGTTGACCATTTACTTTAAAGATCCGACCATTTTTAGGATCCTCTATTTCTACTGCCGTATTTTCAAAAGCATGTTTTACTACAAAGGGATTAGTCCCTAGACCGAAGTTTTCCTAGATGTTTATGAAGTCTAGAATCATATAAGTGTATTCGGTCATTAGGCATAAACGTCATTCTAAAAATATTTTTATCATGAAAAGCTTTCATTTTAACCTTATAGATTTTAGACTTAGACAAAGGTTTCAATTTCACTCTTGATGCTTCCATACTTGAAGGAATCTGTTTTTCACCTTTCTTAGACAACTCCTTAAATTTCTATTGCCATACCCATGTTCCATAATCTTGAGTTTTATAAAAAATAGAACAAATATCAACAATATCAGATTAATCACTAATAATATGAAACTTAGAATTAATAAGGGAATATTCAAGGGGATCAAAATCATGAGTTGTGTGAACTCCCTTGTCTATGAGTGCGTCAATCATGTATGTTTAGCGGCACTCATAATCTATTGACTGTTTCTCAATATGGAAAATGTTGACCTCTATGGTCATGTTTCTAAAAGATAGTTTCATCAACTCATTCCTTCAATTTATAAGTGCATTAGTCGTAGCAAGGAAAGGTCTACCAAATATGAGAGGAACCTTAGAGTTAGACTCAACAATTGACTTAGCGTCCAAAATTAAGAAATCAATAGGATAACAAAATTTGTCAATTTGGATCAAAACATCCTCGACTATCCCTCTCAGTTTCTTAACTGAAAGATTAGTCAACTGAAGTACAACAAAAGTAGGCTTAATTTCACCTAAACCAAGCTGCAAATAAATGAAATAAGACATCAAATTAACACTAGCTCCTAAATTTACCAAGGCTTGCCCAAACTCACGATTTCCATTACTACATGCAATTGTTGAACAACCAGGATCCTTATACTTAGGAGGAATTCGCTACTCAATTAGACCACTAACTTGCTCTGTCAGAAATGTTGTTTTCTCAACATGGTGCTTCCTCTTAAATGTACACAAATCTTTAAGAACTTTTGCATAAATAGGAACTTACTTAATAACATGCAAAAGAGCGAGGGTAGTTTTTACCTGCTTGAGGTTCTCCAAGATTTCATTGCTAGGATCCACAGTTCGCTTATTTAGTTTTAAAGCTTGAGGAAATGGCACCTTAACTGGGCTCTTTATTACCTCTGCTTCCTTGGTCAGCTCTGCATCACTATTGCTTTGATCCTCTTCAACCTCCCCTAACTTATCAGTTGTTGGGATGTGTAAGGATTTGCCACTTTGTGTCATAATGGATTGACATCCTTCAAATTTTCTTGTGCCATTTGTTGACCTTGGAGTGTGGATTGAGTTTGAGAAGGGAACTTGCCATGCTCATTCACACTCGTAGCTCATCATCTTGGATACATGGTTCTTTATCTCCTTATTTTCTTCAACAACCTGTGTAACGCCTATCCTTGTGGTGGGTCCTTTTCGAAATGATTTTAATAAAATTCGACTAGAATTACAGTTCATTTTAAAATTTCTTTTCCTTTCATGCCAAGATACAAAACACTACATGTTATAAATAAAATTAATTTTTCTTAATTAAAAGATTACAACGGAAAACATTAAATTTTATAATTAAAGTTTTTCTTACAAAATATCTTGACTAGGCTTTCGTGCTCTTCCCCTTGGGCTATACCCATCCTGACTTGTCATGCTCATCTTGTCCTTGGTAGGGCACACACAAAAACTAAAATGAGTCGATGACTCGTGAGCATTACTTCATACAGTTAAAATATAATAACATAGGTTTTCGGTTATGCATTTATCATTCCATACATACATATCACACATAGCATGTATAGACATTCTTTTCATTTTAAAATGTTGCGAGGTAGGGTTTTTCTTTAAAAACATGCTTTCTTTTCTTAAAAAAATTCCCCACGCATCGCTACCTTCTTTTCTTAAAGAGTCTTTTCATACATACATCTTTTTACATACATTCATGCATTCATCTTTTCTTACCTACGTACATTCATGCATACGTCTTTTCATACATACATGCATTCTTTCTTAACATGCATTGTTTCTTTTTTATCACTTTCATTGGCTGTGTAGCACGCTATTACGCCCCGTGTGCTGGGGTTATCAGTCTTTTGGACATGATTCCGCATGTGGCATGGGTTGAGAATCCATTCTGTTAGGGTGCAGCACTGGGTGCACTACCAGTACTACTTACAAGGCATTACACTCTACTCAGTCCAGTCCATTGGTACCTTTTCCTTTTCCATTCATATGGACATTACATATTTTCATACATCATCCATTTAGTCCATTCATTCCTTTACAGTTATTTTCTTTCTTTCTCAGTCCATTCAGTCCTTTATAGTCCTTTCTTACGGTTCTTACAATTCTTTGTTGTTCTTATGGTCCTTACAGTTCTTCAGTTCATAGAGTCATTTAAAAGAAATAGTTTTCTTTCTTTTTGTAAAAGTAGTTTTAAAACAAGTTTCTTCAAAAGAAAATAGTTTCCTTTCTTTTTATAAAACTTGTTTTAGAAATAGTTATTTTCCTAAAAGTCTTTCTTTTCATTTTATAAGCGTCCATTCTTGCATCTTTTAAACCTTCAATTCGTTTTCCTTTCGTAAACATACATACAATACACACCGCTTATAGCATCCATTCACCTGCATAATTGTACATACTTTGGGTGTATGAAAAGGGACTGCCAAGGAGGACCGCTACATACTTATACTTGAAAACTTAAGCTTCATTTTCTTTTTCTTCTTAAAGTGCATCTTGTGGAGAAAAAGTTTTGTCTTCCTTTTAGAGAAAATATTTCATTTTCATCTTTGTTTACATATAAGAAAATTCTAGAATAGTATGAACGCAATACTTACCTGAGCTTCATGCCATACTCAATCCATGTAGTCCATTCGTGTGCATGTCATATGGCAACCTACATGCATACATATAACCTTATGTCATCATCTATCTAATGCATAAGTAACTATTCTAAAATAGAACTATGCTTCACTTGGAACACTCTCCATCCATTCCTGGGCTCTTACGTGCCATTTACTATTCTAAAACTTTCGGGGTCTTATTCCTTAAAGTGAACCTCTATGATTCACCTTAGGGTTACACTACAAAAAAAGGCTAAATTGGCGGCGTTGGTTATACGCCGGCAACTATCCCAAAAAACGCCGCTACTTAATTCGCGGCGTTTTTCTAACGGCATAACTGTCCGCCAGTACTGGAGGGTCGCTATTTTCATTGTTCCGGCGTTTGCGCAAACGCCAGTATTTGTAAATCCCATTAGTGGCGTTTGTATCAATTTAGCGTCATTTTTTGAAACGCCACCACAATACCCACATTAACAGCGTTTCTGGAAACGCCGCCAATTTATCGTTGCCATCCCTTGCATATACTAGCGGCGTTACCTTAAACGCCGCTGCTACTACATTACCGACGCAGCATGCAACTTTGGCGGCATTTATTTAAATGCCACTAATAGTACATTAGCGGCGGAACATTGAATTTGTTAACGGCGTTTATATGACCGCCACCACTTTTTAAAATAGTAGCGTTACGATAAATGCCGCTACTAGTAATTTGGCGAATTTATTAACGGCATTTATTTAAACGCCGCCCCATTACGTTGCCAACGAGTCATATAAATTACTGGCATTTATTTAAATGCCACTAATAGTACATTGGCAGTGGCACATTAAATTTGTTAACGGCGTTTATATGATCGCCACCACTTTTTTAAAATAGCAGCGTTACGATAAATGCCGCTACTAGTAATTTGGCGAATTTATTAATGGCATTTATTTAAACGCCGCCCCATTACGTTGCCAACGCATCATATAAATTAGTGGCATTTATTTAAATGTCACTAATAGTACATTGACAGCATATTGAATTTATTAACGGCGTTTATCTAAACGCCACCATAAAGTTTTTAAACGCTGCCACTAATTCATTGCCGACATATTTTTTAAATTAACGACATCAATATAAACGCCATTACGAATACGTTACAGCCGCATTGCATTAATTAACAGTATTTAAAAATTAGTACAATGTGCACATTGCTTTTTTTTTTTTGTAAAAGGTATATTAGATTTTATGCCATATCCACAATTCAAACAGCCACACGTGAAAGATCATAAAGTAATTTCAATATTCATAAAACTAATGAAAGGAGTCAAAATCCTTAGACCACATTGCATCGACCTAAGAACAGTATTTCAAACACGATAATGAACTAGATTCTCTCTCCATTACTCTACTGTTGACGAACTTCAACTTTCTTTTTCTGCCAAAGGCGATCAAGCCCACTGTCAACATCTCCCTGAGCTCGAACAAATCCACAGAGAACAAAGGTGGAAAAATGGCCGTTGTACACGCCATTCTCATCCAAATGCCCGACGTTGATCTAAACGGAAGCATGGTCCTTTGAAGTAATCAACCTGTTTGTAAATATGCATTTCCTAGGAATGTAAAGCTCGGTAATAAGCCCCTCTTCGTTCTACATCTTGGCTTCTGTGTAAACTACTTCTTCAAACCCTTACCAATCTGTGCACATTGCTTAAAACACCATATTCACTAATGTTTTCAGGAAGCGCGCAGTAGACCTCCATCTGCATAATGTCAAAAAATTTATGGGTAGTTCTTACAGCTTGGAAACCATATGCTATTAGATCACTATATTTGGTAATCACAGAAATGATACCACCCTTTTCAGCTTCAAGTCTGCACAGATATGCCAACCGTGCACCAGCCTTATATGGAGCCACCACATATTCGTAATATATCCCAGATCTAAGAACCTGAAAAGTCACTACGGAGACATTTGTTAGCAGTGAATCTAGGTCCAAACGGAAAAAAAAAAAAAAATCTTTAAAAAAAAAAGTGTTGATGGAAATGAACTCGCTATCTAGAACTAGATCAAGATGCATAGACTAATAGAAATATGGCAACCTGGTACCTGTATCACTTGATGTGCCATGGATGGAGTAATACTCATTGCTCTCTGTAAGTTAAAACGGTTAAATTTTTTAAAATGTTCCATAGCTTTTGAAATAGAGAAAGCATACACAGAAACAATGCCATGAGAATAACAAAGAAGATTTTTTATGCTTATATGCAGAAACACATGGCCCAACTGCAGCAAGACATGGCCCTCGGTTTGGAGAATAATGCTCTGTTCTTCTTGCTTAAAACAGAGGCTGGTTCGGTACTTATATGTAGGTGGTTGCTGGTTCTTGAATTGGCATCTCTGTGGCTTCCGATGCATCTTTCCAAGTGCGAAAGGTGGTGGCGTTGGTTGGAGGGACTTCCGTTGTGCAGGAGAGGACTCGACTACATTGGGCTGCATCTCCTTGGTTGACGGCGTGTGTGTGGTGATGGTAAAATTGTTGGTTGATACTCTGAAGCCCTAGAAGCAAAAAGAAGGAATAAGATGTACTTATAAGTTGGAAAGCAGAACGTCTGCAGTGTGTAAGCCGTGGGAGGGAAATTTAAATTTTATGAAAATTTGAGGAACGTTTAGGGCGCCAACTTAGTTTTTGTTTTGACCATATTTTGAGGGAAATTATATGTGTGGGTATGTACGAATATTTGAGGTGGGCTGAAGGCGCCAACTTATAATATTATGCTTGCTTATTACTCTTTGATCTAAATATTCCAATCTTATGTATAATTGAGATGTTAATATAATATTTTTTATAAATTATATTATATAATATATATAATTATGTTATATAAAAGATAATGTTATTATAATTTTATGTTAATATAAAAAATATATATAAGACAATTATTAATTTATTATAATCTTAAACATGAATATTTATTTAATCATATGCTTTAAATATAACATATATATTAATAACATTTTATTGTTTAATAAATTTTCAATATATTCTTCTTGATAATTATATTAGTTACTAATGTATATTAATTAGTATATAATGTATATTAATTACAATTTATACTGTATGGCCTTATACTAACAATCTAATACCATTATAAGTAATATACTTTATGCTTATATTAGACATTCTGCTTGAGTTCGCTCGAGCTCAGTGTCGAGCGAAAGTCGAGCATTCCAATCTGCCTAAGTTAGCTCGAGCGCAGTGTCGAGCGAGTGTCGAGCGTTCAACTCTGTTTGATTTCGCTCGAGCGCAGTGTCGAGCGAGTGTCGAGCGTTCAACTCTGTCTGATTTCGCTCGAGCGCAGTGTTGAGCGAGTGTCGAGCGTTCAACTCTGTCTGAGTTCGCTCGAGCGCCATGTCGAGCGAGGGTCGAGCGTTCAACTCTGTCTGAGTTCACTCGAGCGCCCTGTTGAGCGAGGGTCGAGCGAAAACATCTCACATGGTTTTATAAAACTCATGCTGTTAATGTGCATCCATCCGGAACTCGAAGCAATTACTACACATTTGCATCCAATTCTTTGCCACATATAAAAAATCGATGTAAAAAGCCATATTCTTTGTAGTGCTAATACTATATCACTATTGAAAAAGCAGTGGTTCTACACAACACTACACCTAGAGGGGGGGTGAATAGGTGTAGTCTAATTTTTATGGCCTTTTGAAAATTAATCAAACAAGCAGATAATAAATGAAACAAATAACACAAATAATCAACACATGATTTTGTTCACGGAGTGGAAACTCATTTGAAGAACCTCTTCAAAATCTAAAACCACTCCGGGTGTAAGACACCACCTCAAATCCACTATAGAAACTTTAGTTTGTTACAACCAATTTAGAACACTCACAAAACCTTTGTAGTAGCTAAACTTGGCTTGCAACACCACGAGTGACCCACTCGATCTCTACACGCATGTAGTGTCGGAACTCCGACCTTCCTATAGCTTCCCACGAGAACCTCTCGATCTCTGCATCAACGGCAGCTCCGGACTCTTCCGGCCAACAAAAATGTCCACTTCAATGGACTCAAGTAAAAGTTGATTTTTGTGTATGTTGTGGTGGAGAAATGTTTTTCCAAGAAAGAATCAATCAAATGGGGGAGAGATTGCTCTAAGATGTTCTTGGAGGCCCTTAGGGTTTTTGCTCTGATTCTCTACACATAGAACAGAAGCTAACATGTTCTATTTATAGTTCCCATCAAATGAGGCGTTCAAAACCCTACATTGTAAGTGATCTGGAACATTGGCTCGAGCGAAGTGTCGAGCGAAGGTCGAGCGCCGAAATCTGCCTGAGTTCACTCGAGCGCCATGTCGAGCGAGTATCGAGCGGTCGACTCTGCCTGAGTTCGCTCGAGCTCAGTGTCGAGCGAGGGTCGAGCGACACACTCTGCCTGGGTTCGCTTGAGCTCAGTGTCGAGCGAGGGTCGAGCAGTTGAATCTGCCTGAGTTCGCTCGAGCCGTATGTCGAGCGATGGTCGAGCGGTTGAATCTGCCAGAGTTTGCTCGAGCCGTATGTCGAGCAATGGTCGAGCGGTTGAATCTGCCTGAGTTCGCTCGAGCGCTCTGTCGAGCGAGGGTCGAGCGAAGTCGCTTCTTTTGACCAATAATGAGCACACTTCCAGCCCACTTCAAGCCTTCCGCAACAACACTTGTTACAACACTATTTTACACAGGTTTTCACAAGAATATGCCAACACGCTCATTTTTCCCTCAATAACTATGATACTATTAATTATAGTGATATAGTAATACTAAACTATTAATGATATAAACATACTACCAACACAAACTTTTCAACACGATACTATAATGCCAATCAAATTGTGGCAGCCTAGCCAGAGTACAAGGCTAACGCTTGTAGATCGAATGATCAAGAAATTTCTTAAGATCTTCGACAGCAAATATAATATATATATTAATAACATTTTATCCCTTAATTAATAAATTCTCAATATATTCATTTTAATGACTATATTAGTACATTAGTAATACTAATATACATTAGTATATAATGTATATTAATTACAATTTATACTTTACGGTCTTATACTAATACGTACTCTAATTCTATTAGTAATATAATTTAAGTCTATATATAAATTATTATATAAATCACTATACTAATACTATATCACTTATGAAAATGCTTGTACAAGGCTAATGCTTGAAAATCAAATGATTAAGAAATTGCTTAAGATCTTCGACAACAAATATATAGAACTTGATCACTAGACCTTAAAGAAACTCTTAACTCCTAGTTTTAAATAATAAAATGTAGTTCGATTGAAATCTTTCTTGAAACAACTTGACCACTAAACCTTAATATATGAAATATAATTCACTCAAATTTACTAGAACCATTTATTTGTCTAAAACTAAATTAAGCCAATAACTAATGACAGGAAATAAATCCTTATAATAAAGTCAACTAAGCTCTACTTATAGAAAATAAAGAGATTCTTAAATAGATTTAACATTCCATAGTTAATTATCTCACGCATACTTAAATCTTCAAGGATCTGCACCCATAAACGTCACATTCCAATGATCAAAGTATTTTCTCAATAATTATTTATAGCCATGTCGGGTATTTAATTTATTGCATGTTGATTATTATTTTTTTCCACCACCAGCGCTGGAATATCTTGCCGTTTGATCTTCCCCATAATTAACATGGCTAGGGTTGCCGCCACACGTACACTTCTCTCGTGCATTACGTTCCGACAGAGCAACGGCTCAACAGAGCGTCCCTTCACATCGCCCGGCCTGATCACATCTTATCCTCCACAGAACAACGTCCCCACACGGAAACCCGCTCAAACCAAGTGCAATTTCTCTGTCACAGTGTCCATCGATTGATAGAAGACAGGCTCTGTTTTGTAGGTTCAAAACAGAGCACTCCATATTGTGCATATCGAAAGCCATGGTACACGGTAATACAGAGGCTGTAGTAGAGGGCGCCATATACGTACAGGTCAGTACCAAATTTATTGCGTTTTTATTTAGAAGTTGATGGTTTCTCAACACAGTTGATGGTTTCCCATTTTATTTACAAGTTCCCTAGCTACAAACTATTATCACTGATATAGTTATTTAAGTATGATTGGTAGATTTTCTTTTGTTTGGTTTCCATGAAAACAGAGGAATAGAACGAGTAAGAGCAAATGGTTGTCGGGGCGGCCTGTCTTCTTGTGTTAATGCTAATGGTTTAATCCTTAATGGCTTTTTTTTAGCTTTAGCGATTAGATCAAGGACATAGCACAATTGGGCACAAAGCAATAATGTCTATATTCTAAGTTTTAGATTTTCGTATTTGTTTCATGAATCTGCTTTCTTTCGGACATGAGTTGTTGTCTTTGTTGTGTAGTTGTAAAAAATGTCTGATTTATGGAGATGGGGGGTTCCACAAGGCACTTTTTAAAGTGGGACTTATTTCATTGCTAATGGTAATAACAGAGTTTGGTATACAGACACTGCTCCAGTGCCAACCATAAGATTAACCATCTTATAAGGTTATTTATGTGAGGGTTTGGGGAGTAGAGGAGAGAAAGCATCTTACTTCGAATTTCAACATGAATAACATTTGCTCATGTTGGAATTGTAAAGATGAAAGTTTGTCACTTTAATGAGATTTATAGATTTAACATCATTTGCAATACCATAGATATAAAACGCCCACCACCAAGTGCAATTTCATATGAGTGAATAAGAGCTTCCTCTACTAATTTCTGCTTATGTGATAAGCCCACCATGCCTTGATTAATTAGAGACTCCAAATCCAAAGAAAGCAACTGAAAAATCCAAAGAAATTATGTTTATAATATTCTTGTCTTAATACAGTAGAACATTAATACATGTTGAGGGAGAAATCTTTGTCTCTCAAATTGTTAACTTTTGGTGCTTGTTAATTTGTTTGTTGTCGGCTCCATGTAGTACACCTTACTTCTAGAAGGAAATTATTATAGGCCTTTAAACCATCACCATCGTTTAATTAAACCATCTCCCAATCCGTATCTCAACATGTATTATAATTTATTCTATTTATAATCGAAGTTTAAAATTATTGATGATCTTGCATTTTGATTCTATTTTGTTTTCATATTTATTATATAGTTAAGCTATGGATAGAAGTTGGATGAAAAAACCTCGACATACACAAGAGTATGTCGATGGTGTCAATGACTTTTTGAAGTTTGCATGCGAGCATTGTGATACAGATTCGCCGATTTGTTGCCCATGTAGAAAATGTGGATTACGTAAGATGTTCATGCCCCACATGGTATATGATCATTTGATTAGCTATGGAATTTCTCAAGGTTACACCATTTGGCATGCTCATGGGGAGAGAATAGGGGAGGCATCTTACCATGCTACTGATGCCCAAAATAATAATGAGCAAATAAATGAAGGCTCTGGTGGGATGACAACCATGTTACATGATGTTTTCCCCATGTTTGATCCTGAAATAGTGGAGGGTGGGCCTGAAATAGGTGTGGATGCTGGAGAGGCTGGAGTGCAAAATGAAAATCGACAAGGTTCTAGCGAAAGAGTTAATAAATTTTACAATATGTTGAAAGATGCTGATGAACCATTATATGAAGGGTGCACAAAACATACTAAGTTTAGTGCTATTGTACGTCTCTGGAATATGAAGTGTTTGGGTGGATTGAGTAATAGCATATTCACAGAACTACTTGAATTTGTGAATGAGTTGCTCCCACCAGGAGCATCATTTCCTAAAAATACGTACGAGGCGAAGAAGTACATGAATGAGTTAGGTCTTGGATACGAGAAGATCTTAGTATGTCCCAATGGTTGTATGTTATTTTGGAAGGACAATGAGAATCTGGAAACATGCGTGGTATGCGGAGCGTCAAAATGGAAGCAAAAAGAGTCTATGGATGATAGGTCTAGAAAAGGTAAAAGAAGTCCAGCTAAAATATTACGGTGGTTTCCGTTAAAGACAAGGTTGCAAAGGCTTTTTATGTCATCGAAGACTTCTTCACAAATGAAATGGCATGCTATAGGCCGCAGTAATGATGGGGTACTAAGGCATCTAGCAGATGGCATGGCTTGGAAGACGTTTGATTCACAACATGATGATTTTGCGTCTGACCCCCGC
This sequence comes from Carya illinoinensis, assembly GCF_018687715.1. NCBI lineage: Eukaryota > Viridiplantae > Streptophyta > Magnoliopsida > Fagales > Juglandaceae > Carya > Carya illinoinensis. The sequence goes on from NC_056764.1 coordinate 24,823,354, forward strand.
AATGTTAGGCTTGGTTTATCTGCAGATGGCTTTAATCCTTTTGGAAACATGAGCATTTCCTATAGTACTTGGCCGGTTATGTTGGTACCTTACAATTTACCTCCTTGGATGTGCATGAAACGATCAAGTTTCATGCTATCGTTGATTATACCGGGACCATCATCACCTTCAATGAATATAGATGTATACTTATAGCCTCTAATATCAGAATTAAAGGAATTATGGGAGGTTGGAGCTCCAACCTATGATGTTTGCTCCAAAGAGATCTTCACAATGCGGGCGGTTTTAATGTGGACGATAAATGATTTCCCTGCGTATGGTGATTTGTCTGGGTGGAGTACGAAAGGTCGTTTAGCATGTCCTTGTTGTATGGGTAACACACGATCTAGATGGCTGAAACATGGAAAAAAGTTTTCCTATATGGGGCATAGACGATTCTTGCCAAGTGATCATAGGTGGAGAATGATGGCAAAAACATTTGATGGGACACGAGAAATTGATCCTTCACCTACTATGCCAACACCTGATGAAATTTTGGAACAGTTAGATGATTTAAATTGCAATGATAGAACAGATCGTAAAAGAAAAAGAGTTGTGGGGTCGACTAATGTTAAGGAACACTCATGGAAGAAATGTAGTATTTTCTTTAGTTTGCCTTACTGGAAAGATAATTTATTGCGTCATAATCTTGATGTGATGCACATAGAAAAAAATGTGGTGGATAACATTGTCGGCACACTGTTGAATATTGATACAAAATCAAAGGATGGCATAAAGGCACGCCTTGACTTACAAGAGATGGGTTTGAGACCACAACTTCATCCGGTTATAACAGCTGCAGAGAAGACATATTTGCCTCCAGCTATTTTCACAATGAGTAACAAAGAGAAAGAAGACTTGTTGAAGGTTATACAAAATGTAAAAGTACCAGATGGTTATTCTTCAAATGTTTCACGTTGTGTCAAGCTTTAACACCGTACTATAGTGGGCATGAAGAGTCATGATTGCCACATACTGATGCAACAACTCCTGCCAATTGCATTACGTGGGTCATTATCTAAGAAGGTAATAGAACCATTAATCGAGCTATCTGGATTCTTCAGGGGAATTTGTTCCAAAACATTGCGGCTTGAAGATTTGGACCGATTGGAATCTAGAATACCTTACATATTGTGCCAATTAGAAATGATGTTTCCGCCATCATTTTTCACGGTTATGGTGCACTTGACTATACATTTAGTTGCAGAATGTAAGCTTGGAGGACCTGTTCATTATCGATGGATGTATCCCGTTGAAAGGTATGCTATAGTTATTGAATTAAAAACACATAAATATCAGTTGAATGAGATTTGTTTTTAAAAAAAAAAATAGTAAAAGTCATCTAATGATTTATGTGGTAGGTACCTACACTTTTCATGTGCGTAACAAAGCTGCACCAGAAGGTTCCATTGCTGAAGGGTATTTGTTGGAGGAATTATTGACGTTTTGTTCTCGTTATTTAGAATCCGCTCAAACGGTTTTCAATAGACCGTCTAGAAACCTGGATGATTCTAAAGGGAAAGTAATTGACGTCCGACTCGATTTTACATCGTGGACCCAAGCACATCGCTATATTCTCTTCAACTCTGACGATTTCACTCCATTCCGCATGTGAGTTGCAATGCTTAATACGTACGAATCAAATTATGTTTCATTCATATTGTGTAATTATAACATACATTTGTGATGTCATGAACATATATAGGATGCACTTGGAAATAATACGGAATACAGTTGATGGGAATCATTTATCGAATGATGAATTACAGAAGAGGCACGAAGACCAATTTTGTAATTGGTTCCAAGACTATGTAAGGATTACACCTAAGACCAATTTTATTATGCCTCTGTAGCTTTTTTTCGTCATTTTAATCAATGCTAATAATCCAACCTTTCAGGTAATGAAAATGGATGACAATGGAAGAAGTGAATTGGGCCATAAAGTCGTAATGCATTCTAAAGGTCCCATGCAAGTTGCCAAAGAATTTAAGCGATTTGTCATTAATGGCACAAAATTTCGCACTAGGAATTATGAAAATGGGAAGAAAACTCAGAATTGTGGTGTTAGTGTATGTAATGATCAAGATGGCCCTGCTTGGTATGGCCAATTAACACGCATAATTGAGGTTATGTATTATGATGGGTCTCGATATGTGTTATTCAAATGTGATTGGGCAGACGTTGCTCGGGGTAGAGGTTTGAAGGTGGACGAGTTTGGCTTTACTCTTGTAAATTTTTCTCATTTAGTACACACTGGTAGTCGGATAACTGATGATCCGTTTGTTTTATCTTCCCAAGTATCTCAAGTATTTTATGTGGCAGATGAAAGATGCCCAAATTGGGTTGTGGTTGTTAAGACAAAACCAAGAGACGTGTATGACACTGGTGAAGAGGAAGTGACTGACGATGATGAGGATGAATATTTAGTCAACGAATATTGTATTAACACTTCCAACCATGAAGCTATTGAACCCGGTATTGACGATGTTGTGTGGACACGAAATGATATAGACGGAATGACGATCGAAACTCCCCAATAGTGTTGAGTAAGAAATATATTATTATGTTATTATCATGCTCTAAATATTATTATTTCGTTTGATTTGCATATATGTAAATTTGTTTTTGTATAGGTACAATGGGTCCAAAAAAGAAGGCAAAGATGTCCATACCACAGTTGCGAAGACAATCTACAAGACTACAAGCTGTCCATAGTGAGCCACAATCTGATAGGGCAGCCCATTCATTACCCTCTGTCGATGGGCCACCCCTTTCCGTTGATAGGATGGTGGAGTCACCACCTTCTATAGATTGTCCTTCCCAACCATCATTATCTTCACAGCAAGGGACCCAATCTCCTATAGAACCATCATTATCTTCACAGCAAGGGACCCAACCTTCTATAGATTGTCCTTCCCAACCATTACCATCTTACCAGCAAGGGACCCAACCTTCCACATCGAGTCAAATGGGAGGCCAACTATCCACACACATGGAGATGAGCAGAGAGACCGAGCCATGCACATCTGTACCAATAGCACCTAGTTCGGAAGCAGAAAATGTCGATATGTGTTTTGACAATGGAGATCGCTTTCTCATCATCGTCGGTATGTTTTTGTTTTTCTTACTTATTATTTATTTCACAATGACTGCAGATTTACGAAATACTAACACTGTAACTAAATCTATTTTTGCAGATAGTAATGGAGATCGAGTAAAGAGATTATTGCACTCTATTCATGACATTTGGCATCTTCCAGAAGGGGAGAGAATTGAAATGGAGCTCAACAATCTTGGTCAGCCCATCAAAAAGCAAGACTCAAAGGTGGTAAGGTTTGGTGGTCTGATAGCGAGAAGTAATAAGTTGGTTCCGATAATTTACAAAGATTGGAGGTCAGTACCTAAAACCATAAAGGAGGAAGCGTGGGGTCTTATAAAGGTATATATGATTTTTCATATTTAAATATTATTATTATTTAAATAGGTATATTCTGAAAATTTTGTTAGAAAGCTAGTTACTCGTGTAAATTTATTTTGACTGTAGGGCAAGTTTAAAGTTCCTGATGACAAATTGGATGTATTCAAAAAATGGATACTAAAGGACTTGGGAAAGAAATGGAAAGACTATAAGCATGAATTGAAGAAAAAGCTACTTAATGAAAAAGACACCTCTGCAGCACAAGTTGTGGCAAGGGCAAGTCCCGATATGGTGGACTTAGAGCAACTAGCAGAGTTGGCCAATCTCTGGTTTGATCCAGAATATATGGTAACAATGCGTGTATTTCTATTATAGATTTATAAAGTCAACCAACTAGTTATTTTAATTATAATTCTCATAATATTTTACATGTTGCAGTCCAAATGTAATAAAAACAAAGAGTGTCGTAAGAAGCAGGTGGTTGTTCATAGTGGAGGATCAAAAAGTTTAGCAAGATATGCCCATGATATGGTATTTATTTATTTAATATTTATTTATTGTTGAATATTTGTTAGTTCTTTGTTTTCGATATATGTGTTTAATCTAAAATATTGGACGTAGAAAAAATCAACTGGGGCAATGCCAAGTCGAGCCCAATTGTTTGTCAAGACCCATAAGAAAAAGGATGGCACACACTACAATGATAACACGAGGAAGAAAGTGGTATGTTTATTTTCAAATTTATAACTTTTTTAATTTTAAAGGATTTATAAATGAAGAATAATGTGTATTTTTTATTATCTATTACAGGTTGAGATGGAGGAACTTTTAACACAGGACACGAATTCTATAGACATGGGGTCTGGAGGAACCATGACTTGGGCATCAGATGATGTTTATTCAAAAGTCATGGGACCAGAACGGCCTGGACGTGTGCGTGGTTTGGGTTTTGGGCCAACCCCTACAAAGCAAACTTGTCAACATTCACTACCGACTTCAAACCAAGAAGATGGTGTATCAAAGGAAGAGTTTGAGAAAATGCGTAACGAATTAGCTGAATTACGGAACTTAGTAAACACATTCGTGCATGCACAGGTGAGCACCTCACATATGTTTAGTCGATATAAATCAACCTTCTATTGAAATTTTTGGACCCTCATTTGAATTTATATTCAGGCTTCAGGACAAAATCGAAAAGAGAATGAAGAGGAAGAGAAAGATGAAGAAGAGGAAAATTCTGAAGAGGAAGAAGATCAAGAGGAAGATGAAGAAGAGGAAGAGAATGAAGAGGACGATGATTGAGGGTCGGGATTATAAGTGAGACTATAATTGAGACTATATTTATGGTATTTGCAATATATCGACATTTGCTTTGTTTTGGTGGTATTCACAACTTTCCTTAATTGAGACTATATTTATGGTTATGCCATATATCGACGTTTGCTATGTTTTGTTAAGTTGGAATTAGGATGAATTATGAAATTAAAGGAGAAGTGTTGGATTATGCATTATTTTTACTACTCTTGTTGGAAGTTGTGAATCTTAGTATGATGTTTAACATATCTTGTCATAAAGTTTGCAAGCAACACACACTTTTTTTAAAAAAAGAATAAATATAAGATCCATATTAAAAGATTAAATTTTAAATAATAGACTCTATTGTTTTCAAAAGAAATATTGTACGAGACTTGCACAATTTTTGGGTGTATTTTCGTATCATTTAAATAAGTTATTTTATTTTATTTTATTTTATTTATTTTATTACCAATAAATCTATAATAGTTTTACCGGCGTTTCATTGATCAAATTTTGACATTTTATAAGCGCCACCAATGTATATAATTATTTCCGGCGTAACAATATAAACGCCGGCGTAAAATTAACCAATGGCCAGCATTTATTTAAACGATATAAACGTTGAAAAACTCAATACTTTGTCGGCGTAAACTCTATCAATTGTAGGCATTTTGTGAAACGCCGCTGATGTTATATGTTATTACCGCCGGTATATTAGAAACGCCGACAAACACGGTTAATATAACGGCGTATAATTAATAAATTATTGGCATTTGTTTAAACGCCAACAAAAAAAAATATTATTTCCAGCGTAACAATATAAACGCCGCCAACGCCATTAATGTCCCGGCGCATCATTACTATATTGGCGGCGTTGTTATATACGCCGCCAACACCATAAATTATTACCGACGTAAAAATTTAAACGCCAGGAAGTTCAATAATTTACTGGCGGAAAAATTATTCGCCGGAAAATTTATATATCTACTGGCGCATAAACAAACGCCGTGCTTATAAACGCCGCCAATTTAGCCTTTTTTTGTAGTGTTAAGACACTAAGACCTTTGTTTCATTCTTCTATTTCCACATTCTGACGCATGATTCCAACTAACAGATTCATGCGTTCTAACTTTAGACAACTTCCCCGTTACTACCTTCACGTATCCTAGCACATACTAAATTCTTATTACCAACCAGTTCGGCTACATGACTTTAAGCTAACTCTGGGGCTAAAACACCATGTAACCATGATGAGGAAAGCTTACCCATTATATATGGTGAACGAGTCTGGTACACGTGTCTCACCAAAGACACCTATATCTCATCCCCTTTTATCACCTAAGAATAACTTATAATTCCAATGGACGCCCGCTTATATAAACGAACTCTATACTTCGATACCAACTTGCTCAGACTCGGTCGATGGGACTCTTCCTACTTCTTAGCCCTATACAAGTTCATCACAATACTTAACAAGAGGATTGCATCCAGAATGCACCTCTGTCACTTCACGTAGCTCGAGATAAATTCTCAAGTTACGGCACAACACCTATCATGCTTCCGTTGCACTTTCTGATACCCTTTCACCACTTCACACATATTTTCAACCACAATTCAACCACAAGGTAACACCTGTTACCTCGGACCAAAGGCCACATCACTACTGCTCTGGGACACTATTATACAATTTCGACGCTACACCATACAATCCATGCTTCTCCGCTAAGCCATCCAACCCTTCGTGACATGCCATCTGGTGTATCATGACATTGCACAGAGTACACTCACGTGAAGTCTCTCTTCCATCGACACTAAGACACACATCACTACAATGCATGCCTCACAGTGCATCACTACACAACATGGAGTACGCATGGTTCCCTTTTTTTGGAAGTAAGGTAGTAGTTTGTTTGTTCCCATGGCTAACAAAAGAACAATGAACAAATTGCTATGTGAAATACTTATTTCCTATTGAAATATATTGTTCCTTCTCTCGTCCTTTACTTATTTCCTTCTTTTGATTAGGATGGTGTGAGGTTATGTGGGAGGTCCCTCAACCATGTAACCTTAGAATTAGGTCCATTGGAGAGTCCCTCAACCAAATTACCTTGGTGAGAAGAGCATGGGAAGAGAGTTCCTCGACTATGCAACTCTTAGCAACAGGTGTAATAGAAGATCACCACAAGCATGTAACTTTAAAGTTAAGGTAGTGGGAGAATCCCTCGACCACATTACCTTGGCAAGAAAAGTGTGGTGGGGGAATCTTTCAACTACACAACTCTTGGCGAGAGGTGTAACGGGAGATCTCTCGATCGTGTAACTCGAAAGTTACGCAAAGTATGGCTAATATGCTATTTCTGCCTTATGCCTAATCACTCAAAACTTGTATTTCACATTGGACTAGTTATCTTACTCTCTATAACAAAAAAATAATATTATTTTTTAAAAATTTTGTATATACTTTTTAATGCATTATTTAATTATTTTTAAAATACTTTTTATTTTCATTTTCATAATTTCCAACCATCTCTATGTCAAAATACAAAAAATCCATCTATCAACCAAAATTAACTTCATATTCAAATACAAAACATTAGACGCCTTGCATAATTTCTCAACACCAACTCATTTTCATAATTTATCAGTAGCAAATCATTACAACCTTGCACTCTTAATCTGTCCAGCCATCAAAAGTTCATACATTTGTCAAGCCATCATATAATATGTTCATCAAAAGTTCATACATGTGTCTAGCCACTACATAATTTGCCCAGATACTACATTATCTATCAAACAAAAGTTCATAATTTGTCTAGTCACTACATAATCTATCCAGCCATCAAAAGTTCATAAAAAGTTCAAAAGGTGTCCAACGAAGTATAGGTTCATCAAAACAGCAAAACAAAGTATATGGTGAAAAATAGCAAGTAACCCCAACCACTATACAAAAGCAACCAAGAGAAATATATTAAGATTGAGATGGTGATCACTGTTGATGACCCTACCAGGTATGCCATTTCAAAAAAAAAAAAAATGTAATACTCAGAGGATAAAATTATGCAGACAAATTCTCTGTAGAATGTCACGAAATGATTCAATTATTTTTGTTTCTAGGAAGTGTAGATGTCCAAGCTATGATCAAGAAAGCAAGACAATCAACTTAAGATTGTTGAGAAGCTTAAGTAAGGTCTATATCAATCCTAGAGCTAGGAGGCCAACCAAACTGTGCTAATATGCAAGGATGAATCCAAGGTATATAGTTTGTAAGGCTTAATGGAATTTGCAAACCGACCAAAAATACTTGTTTTCTGAATGGTCAACATCCCATTTTCTAAAACCATGGCCCTATATGCTTCGAATTATCGGTTCATGCTCTCTATACTTACATTGCTTGTTATCTCCAATAAATCATATCACTATCCCTCTTTCCAACCATCTATTTTTACTTTTCTAATGCATACATCTACTCCATGTGTAAATGGTGAATCTGTTCATTAACATTTGTAGTTCATTTCCTAGTTCTAACGAGCTCTGGAACACTTAAATAACAACAAATGATTCAATAATAAAATCACAAACGAAATGAAGAAAAAAAATAAAAAATCAACAAAATCCAAATCAACAATAAAATCTCTTACTATTTTTTCAAACAAAAAAAAAATCAACAATAACCAAATCAGCATGCTTGTCTCCATTAAATCACAAATAAAAAAAATAACTATGCTCAACACTAAGAAAAATCAACAAATTTTACAGAAAATAATTAAGAAAATAACCATCTGAATAAGAGCAAATGATGACAGAAAAGGGAAGACAGTTAGGAGAAGAGATAAAGTACAGAAATTAACAAGCAAGCTATCATCAAGGGGGAGAGTTATCATCGAGAAAGAGAGGCTTCACGAGGGCTCAGTAGTGGAGAGGGCATGGTGAAGATGGTTCGGTAGGGAGGGGTTTCGAGAATTAAAATAAAAATTGGAAGAGTGATTTCGGGAGTGAGAGAGAGAATCGGGAGAGCGATTTTGAGAGTGAGAGATCAAAATGGGGAGACAGTTACAGGAGTGAGAGAGAGAATGGGGAGAAGGTTGAGTGAAATGGGAGGAAAAATAGGGAGTTTTTTCCTACGAATTTGAAAGGAGTGAGAAATAATATAAGCCTTTAGCTAAGTTACTGTAGTTCAACATATTTGTTTAGCTACTGTAGTTAATTGTCAAATTTTTATACATATGCCTAATTCAATGTGCGAGTTTTAAGGGGCATATTCGCTCAATTTTAGCTAAAGTTGGACTATAGGTAATTCAATGAGAGTACCCTAACACCTGACACACATATATAATACCACTAATCATTCGATAAGTTCTTCTCTAATACCACTAATCGAATACAAAATTCTTCTCTAATAGCTAAGTGTGACCAGAATACAAAGTTATTTCATTCAAAAGCATCTCAGAGAAGGAGAAAGAACAATATCCATAAGTTGCAAGATGACAGAGGTGTTTGGCAAGAACAGGTGGAAAGTGGGGAGGGGGGGAACAGTATCCATAGACTTGTATTATTTCAAAGATCTCTGTTCAGGCTCAACTCAGAGGGACTCGATGGAGTTTCTTCAAAATGTAGAAAGAAGGGTTACTGAGACTATGAATGAAGGCCTAACAAAAGTATATAATGAGGAGGTTTACAGGGTTTTAATGTAGATCCACCCCACCAAAGCCCCAAGCCTAGATGGTATGTCTCCTGTGTTCTTTCAAAAATATTGGACAATTATTGGAAGGTCTATTTCATATGTTTTCCTAAAAGCTCTAAATTTTGGTGAGTTGCCTATGAGTATTAATCATACATTTATCCCTTATCTTGTATTATTTCTGATATCTTTGTTCAGGCTCAACTCAGAGGAACTCAATGGATGTTCTTCAAAATGTAGAAAGGAGGGTTACTGAGACTATGAATGAAGGCCTAACAAAAGTATATACTGAGGAGGAGGTTTACAAGGCTTTAATGTAGATGCACCCCACCAAAGCCCCGGGCCTAGATGGTATGTCTCCTGTGTTCTTTCAGAAATATTGGACAATTATTGGAAGGTCTATTTCAGTTATTGTCCTTAAAGCTTTAAATTCTGGTTAGTTGCCTTGAGGTATTAATCATACATTTATCATTTTAGTTCCAAAGAAGAAAACACCATTACGAGTGACTAATTATAGACCAATTAGCTTGTGTAATATTATCTATAAGCTTATCTCAAAGGTGATTGCCAATAGATTGAAGATGATGTTGCCTCATGTGATTTCTATTTCTCGAAGTGCTTTTGTACCTGGTCGATTAATTTATGACAATGTATTGATCTCTTATGAATTGATTCATTATATGAGAACAAAAGGAAGGGGAAAAAGAGGTTCATGTCTCTAAAACTGGATATGAGTAAGGCTTATGATATTTTTGAATGGGGGTTTTACTAAAGTTGTGATAGATAGAATATGGTTTGATTCCAGTTGGGTAAGGTTGGTCATGCTTTTCTATTTTGATTAATGGAGAACCAATAGGAAATATTATTCTAACTCGTGGGTTAAGACAAGGTAACCATTTGTCCCCCTATTTATTTCTAATATGCACTAAGGGCTTTATTGGATTACTAAAAAAGGCTGAGATGTCAAGAACCATATCAGGCATTCAAGTGTGTAGGGGTGCTGCTAGAATTAATCACCTGCTATTTACTGATGATTGTCGAGAGATTTTTCATCGTGCTAATCCAGAGATAAGCAGAAGTTTACAAGGCCTACTGCACTAGGATGAGATGGCTTCAGGCCGAATGATTAATATGGACAAGACATCAATGGTGTTTAGTAAGAAGATGCAAAAGGATATTATGTCCTTATGGGGAGTCAATCAAGCAACTCAGTATGCAAAGTACCTAGGGCACCTCCTATGATTGGGAAATAAAAAATACAAGCTTTCTGTAAGATAAGGCATAGAGTATGGAAAATGTTTTTTCTCAATTTGGTAAGGAGGTCTTAATTAAAGCTATGGTCTTATCTATTCCAACATATGCAATGAGCAGTTTTAAGCTCCCTGCTACACTATGCCACCAATTAGAGTTAATGGCAGTCGTACTGGTGGAGGAAGAAAAAGGAAAAGAAAAAACTTCACTGGCTTTGTGGCAGCCTCGACCCACACGTGTGATTTGGTGGGAATTGTTGTGACGCCCCCAAATCCCCACGCACTGACACGGGGAAATCGAGACGTCCGGATGGTGACAACCCGGGTCACCACCCTAACGACGGGTGCCAAGTGTGTGCAAGGCAACATAAGTGTACAAAGAAACACGCAGCAGATAACGAAAGTCATAACTAAGTACCAGAATTTTTCTCAACATAATACAATCTGTTTAAAACATACATAGATAAAATATTACAAAAACACAAGTACAGTTTTAAACCAAATAATAAGCATAGCATCAGCAACCCGGCGGAGCCGCATCCTCGGGCTCAGCCTCCTCCTCTTCGTCCTCCAACTCTGCACCAAAAGCTACGGAACCAAAAATGGTACCGCAGGTAAGTAAAACCCAAACACTACCAGATAAAAATATATAAAACTCAAACAAAATGCATGAAGCATGCCCGATGCACAAAACCCAAAAAACATAATTTTCCACACACGCCAAAAACTCATTTGGCCCAAAAACACATCCTTTCCGAAAAACACGCCACAAGTCACATTTGGCCTTTATCCGACTCAAACCATTATCCATATTAACCGTATGCACCATGACCTCCCCTAGGGGTCATCCGCACACCCTGGCTCCAGTGCCACACCGCAGAGTACCACCACGCATGTGACACCTAACGAGCGATGCCCAGTTCCGTGCCCCGCACGTTCGTAGCCAAGCATCCTCTAGCCCTCACCAGCGAAGGGCCACGGAGTCGGTGCGTAGAGCGATGCCCGGTTCCGCGCCCGGCGCATTTGTAGCCAAGCAACCCCTAGCCCCCGCTCCCGTCGTCTAGCGAAAACTCAGGGGACATCACTCAGTTTATTCCGCTCCCGAGTGACCAGAGGAGCTCCACCGGGATAATACCCCATCCCGGCTTGGGGTCGTGATACACACGCACCCGTAAGACCACTTACGCCATTACACAGGCTTTTCACACATAAACAAAAACACACGTGCATGCACCATGAAATGCCATATCAATGCATAATAAAATAATCCAACAACATAAATCAATAAAACAAGTAACTCCGTCCTCCATCCATCCGACCCCCGAACTCCTCGAACTCAGTCCGGAATCAACCAACCAGCAGATTAAATTATTGAATGAGCAATATATATTTAAATCTGAAAATAGGGTTTGGAAAATACTTACAGCGCTATATGGCAATTTTAGAAAACACCCGACGTTGCAAACAGCGGAGAAAAAGCAACGTAACAGTGTAATTTACACTGTTGTCGTGGGTAATAAATTACCCATTTTTGAACGGGGACAAACCAAGGCTTGGGATTGATAGGGAATGACCTTGAGATATTTATGAAGCTAAGGAAAATGAGTTTTGGCCGTGGGTGGTGGTGGAAATGGCGGTCGAAGGCCAAAAAGCGGCTGAACGGAGTTGAGCTCGTGGGAGCTGCTCCGACAACGGATCGAGGCCGGAAATGGGTGGTTTAGGTCGGCAAGAGGTAGGGGAAGACGCTGTGAAAAGATGGTGACCGGAGGTGGTGCGACGGCGCCGAAAACGGTGAAAACCCGTATGGCTTGGAGGAGCTCGTGGCGGCTAACGGTGGCTCGGATGGAGGTGAAACTTGGTGGGGATGTTCACCGGTGAAAGGGGAAGAAAACTGGGTGGGTGGTGTCGGCCACGCCGCCAGCGAGCGGCGGTTCTGGGCTGCGAAAGCAACCGGCGACAGGGGCAAAAACAGAGCAGGTGCAGCGATTTCCGGCGGCTCTCGAAAGCTAACGGCTGGTCCGATGGCTCTGAAAATTGGTGGGGGTGATCTCTGGTGGAAGGGGAAGGGAATGGTGGTGGCGGTGCACTAAACGGTGGCCGGACGGCGGAGAACTGGCCGGTCAAAGTGGAGGTGACGGGAAGGAGAAAAGAGAGGAGCTGCGCACGGGGAGAGGGGAAATGGGAAGAAAAAGAAGAAGAAAAAAAAAGAAGAAAAGAAAGAAAAGAAGAAAAGAAATGGAAAAAGGGAAAAAGAGAAAGAAAAGAAAAGAAATGAGGTCCAATCCTCACATCTGGAGTCCAACAACTGATCCAACGAAAATAAGTTTAAAAGCAATAAAACTAAGAAAATATTTTAAACACAACGTAAAGCTAAAATATAATAATTAACTAGTAAAAACAAACTATTTAATTTTAAATCCAAAGACAAGCTAAAATAAATTAAACAGCAATTTAAATTCAACAGCAATTAAAATCCAATTAAAATCCGATAATTTAAAATAAAAGAAATATTATATTAATTAAATTAAAATATTCCTTCAGTGAAAATACACATAAAAACGGGGTGTCACAATTGTGACACTGAGATGATGACCACATGGGTCACACACCCTAACGATAAGTGCTCAGAGTGTGTGCAACATGCAATTAAGTGTGCAATACTAAAAAATGTAGTGAAGAAATGAAAGGGCATACAACTAAGTACCAAAATTTTAAAACAGTATAGCAAAATAAAAACTCCTAAAAGAGGTTATACAATCATTAGACAAAATAAACCTAAGGCAAAATACAAAACATATGGGAAACAAATCCAACAATCAACAAGCAACTCCAGCAAGTCACTTCTCTGGCGGAGTCCTTGGGCTCAACATCTTCCTCTGCATCAAAGCTTTCAGTTCCATAAAACAGAATCGTATGGTAGGAATACCACAGTAAGATTATGAAATCGCAACAAGTAAGCAACCAAACAACATCCAAGAGATTAAAACATATTTAATACAACCAATATGTCCATTGTCACATGCTAAAACATGCAAGATCCAAATCCATCATTTTTCCCAAAAGTGACAAATTTACCAACACATGCCAAAAATCCATTTGGCCTAAAACACATCCACTTATTACAATCCATCATTTTTCAAAAAATGGCCCAAACATATCCATTTATTAAGCATGCACTATGGTCTCCCATATGGATCATATGCACACCCTGGATCTCTTTGTCACACCATGGGTAATGACCAAATGTATGAGTTTGTAACAAGCGATGTCTAGCTAAGTGACGAGCATGCACAGTGACCAGGCATTCTCTAACCCCCACCAGTAGTGGGCCATGGAGTCAGCACGAGAGTGTTACCATCTCATCTAATCCGTTGTCATCCAGCAATAACCCAAGGGACGTCACTCAGTTTTATACTCTCCCGAGTGATCAGAGGAGCTCCACCACGATTATGCCTCATCTCGGCTTGGGGTCGTGATACGCAAGTACCCAAAAATCATTTCTCTATACTTCCACACCAAAACACCATTTTCACCCATTTCACAAATATTATCAAAGGGCATAGTATTTATCAATAATAAACCAAACAATTAACAATACAAAAAAGCAAATGCATGATTGGCAGTATATTGGATGACATGGCTAGAAACACATCAGCAACATACATCACAAAGAGTCCCAACCAAAATTTCACAAACCAACTACACGTGTAATCCCATCCTTCAATTTTGGCCCGAGGCCCAAAGCAACCTCAACCACAGTTTCAATTTTTCAACAATCCAATGGGCTCAAGGCCTAGCCCAACCAACCAGACTGTAGAAAAAGGTTAGTGTAAAAATATAGTTTAAATCTCTAAGAGGTCCATTGGAAAATTACTTACAATAATGAAAAGGAAAATCTGAAAGATTAAGGGTGCACTAAACTACAGGTGATGCCAAAAGTGGTGGAGTAGCCGAAGAGTAGTGCTTTCAAGGGTTGGTCGTGGGTCTTAAAATGGAGAAATCGAGGGAAGCTAGGGGGAAACTTGGGCTGGGCATGGAGGAGTTAAGGGAGTATTAGAGAGCTAGTGGTGGCAACTGGAGGCTGTGGGTGGCGGATCGGGGCAAAAGGAGGTGGAGAAGCCATGGGAGGAGCTGGGGTTATTGTGGGGCATGAGGAGGCTAAGGGGAGGTCGTGAGTGGTCAGGGAACATGGTGGTGGTGGTGTGATGGCTAGTAGACGGTGGACGGCGAAGTTGGGCTTAAGAACCTATGGGTTCTTACAGGCTATGAAGAGAGAGTGAGTGGTTACCAAATGGTGCCTGGGTTAGATGGTGGGGGCTTACAAGAGTGAGGGGAAGTTGATGAGGTGGGTGGTGACCAGCGGTTGCACACGACAGTGTGGGGCCGGGCTGGAGATGAGAAATCGAAAAGGGAAGGGCTTCCATCTGGTGCAAGGGAAAGGGAGGAGAGAGAGAAAAACAATGGGGGGAAAAGGAGAAAGGGGCTTGGGATTAAATCCAGGCCCTTCATCTTGGGGTCTTCAAACTGATCCAATAGTAAGGAATCAAAACACTAGTTTAACTTAAAAAGAAAAACACAACGACTTAGTAATAATAAAATAATAGAGTAAAACTCAACAAAAAAAATAATTTAAAATAAAGAGCCAATAAATAATAGACAATAATAAATAATAACAATAATAAATAATATGAAAAAGCTCATTAAAATAAATTACACAACTTAAGTAGTGTTCATGATAAAATGCCATAGCCAAAATAATGATAATCAATTTAAAATAAAAGAACCAATAAGAATTTTAGTACAATAAATATTTAAAAACACGAGGAATTAAGGGATATCATAGGCTTAGCTGGCAAAAAATGTGTTTCAAAGTATAGAGGTGGGCTAGGCTTCAAAGACCTACAAGTTTTTAATATGCCAATGATTGCCAAGCAAGAATGGAGGATATTGCAGGAGGATGTTAGTTTATTGCATATAATTTATAAGGCTAAGTATTTTCCAAAAATAAGTTTTTTTTAGGCCATCTTGGGTAAGAACTCATCTTATGCACGAAGAGGCATTTGGGAGGCAAGTTGGTTGTTAAATAAGGGTGGTCAATAGAGTATTGGAAATGGACATCATGTTTGAATCTGGAAGAATGTGTGGGTTCCTGGAGTTCACTGCTTGTTAATGAATCTACTGATGTAGGCACTGTATCTATGGAAGCTCAAGTGGGGAAACTTTTAGATAAAATACAAAATGGTGGGACTCAAACAAAGTCAGACCTTTATTCAATCCAAATGTAGCTACTGCAATTTTAAAAAATAGCTCAAAGTCCAAGTAGTAAGGCAGACAAGTGGATTTGGGAGAAGGATAGAAGTGGGAGATTCAGTATGAAGCCTTACCGATTTTTTAAGGCATGCAAAGAGTCTAGCAGAGGTGAATCTTCAAATGCAAATGCTTACAATAAACTCTAGCATACCCTTAGGCAGCTGAAGATCCTAAACAAAGTGAAAGTGTTCATGTGGAAGACTTGAGAATGGAAAAGATTGATGTTGAAGGGAAATGTATATTTTCTAATGGTCCAAATTGATGTTGAGACTAGAGACTTTGAAGCATACCCTTGTACAATGTCCTCATCTTCATGCCTGTTGGTCCAAATTCCTGCCTAAGCTTCTTCAAATGGATTAGTCCATGGCTTTTAAAGGTATGGCTCTACATGTTCGGGTGCATGGATCTGTTGAAAACATCACTACTCATGTGCTCATTGCTTGGGGTATCTAGTTTAAAAGGAATAAAATGCTTCATGAGTAAACCTGTATGGAAATCAACCAAGTGATTGACTTTGTATTTTCTTTGAAGAAGATGTTTAAACAATAGGCTCCTCAACCTCAGAGTTCTAGTAAATGGATTCCACCACCAGCTGGGACTTACAAACTGAATGTGGATGCTGCTCTCTTCTATGATCATGAGATGCCCCCAAGTCCCACGTATGGACACGTGGAAATCGAGGCGTTGAGATGATGACAACACAGGTCATGCACCCCAACTACAAGTGTTAAGTGTGTGCACATACAACACATGAAGACAAAAGATGCAGCGTATAAGTTAAGTCAATCAACTCAGTACCAAAATTTTTAAATACAAAATTACTTAAATCAAACGTTTCAAAAATTACTAAAGTTTTTCAATAATAACATAAGATAAACCAAACTACATAATTCAAAAGCATGAAAACAATTCCCAATATATGAGCAAGTGGCACCCAATCACTCATCTAGTGGAGCCGCATCCACAGGTTCAACCTTCTTATCACATGCATCAAAATCTACGATACTAAGAAACAGTATAACAGGTAAGTCATAATCCAAACAGCCCATGAAATACAAATACATTCATGTAACAACAAACATGCATGCATATGAAATATGCATGAGACCCAAAAATCATTTTTTCCAAAATAATTATTTTCCAACACATGCCAAAATCTCATTTTGGCCCAAAAAAATCCATTAAAAATAACATCCGCCGTTTTTTCAGAAAATGGCCCATTATCCATTTATCAAAACCAATATCTAATTTTAATCTGTATGCACCATGATCTCCCTTATGGATCATCTGCAGACCCTAGCTCCCTTCACCACACCACGGATAACGACCATGCATGTAATTTCATAACGAGGATGCCTAGTTCAGCGCCCAGTGCATTCATGGCCAAACATCCTCTAGCTCTCGCCAACAAGGGGCCACAGAGTCAGCACGAGAGCGTTACCATCCCGTCCGATCCTGTTGTCACCTAGCGACAACCCAGGGGAGGTCACTCAGTATATTAAGCTCCCGAGTGACCAGAGGAGCTCCACCAAGATAATGCCCCATCTCGGCTTGGGGTTGTGATTCACACGAACACAAAAATCATTTTACACATGAAAACTCAATTTTCAAATATACACATGAACATGCATGCAATTATGAATGCATAACATGAAACCAAGCAAAACATAAAAATACCAAGCATAAACCAACCTCACACACAAATCCATCCTCCAATCCAATTGACCCCCAAACTCCTCATACTCAATGTCTGGCAAAACCAACCAGATCATAAAGAATTGTTAGTGCAAAATATATTTAAATCTCAAAAAGGTATTTGGAAAATTACTTACAGTGGTTAAGGCTAATTCTTGAAAGATCAAGCACTTGTTAAATGTCAAAAGAAAGCCCGAAAATAAATCACCAAAAATCACAACTTTTGGGACTAAAAAGTGGGTTTCTAAAACAAGGAAATTTTCGTGAAATAAAAGTGGAGATTTATGATTGAGTTTAATTATTACATTTTTAATGCTTTTGGAACCAATATATATTAATTCTTTCATTACTTTATCATTGGTTTTATATGAAAAAATGAATAAATCAAAGTTGTGATTTTAATTGATTAAAAGCATGAATTTCTGCTCTAATTTTATCAACTGCCAATTAATATGGATTATGGTACATTTCGCTGGAGCGGCGGCTTCTGGCCGCTCGAGCGAAGTTAAGCAGATTCAAACGCTCGACTTCAGCTCGACAGTGGGCTCGAGCGAGATGCCGGAAAAGAGATCGCTCGAGCGGAGGCATTTGGCCGCTCGAGCGAATTCAAGCAGAGTCGAACGCTCGATGTTCGCTCGACAGGCCGTTCGAGCGAACTTAGGCAGAGTCGAACGCTCAATGCTCACTCGACACTCCGCTCGAGTGAATATCGCATTTTTACAGATCAGGGTTCATTCCGCCGTCAGAGTATATATATGTTTTTTTTACATCTTAGGATGACCCTTGGGCTGGAAAACTCGGTTTTTGAGTAGAGAAACACTTAGAATTCATTTTTCTTTTGATTTTTGTTCAAATTCAAAGAGGAGGATTCATTCAATCGATCATTCACGCAGCTACACAATTTCCACTAGATCATTCACTCACACTGCAGCAGATTGAAGAACTCCTTGAGGGGTTCAATTACCACTGCAGCTCAGCCTCCTTCACCGCTTCGAATCTTCATCTCCATTCAACTGGCTTGATCTTTTCAATTCCCTACTTGCTATTTCATTTCAGTTTTGGGTTTCTGAATTATTTTAGAGAATTTTGATTTAGACGTTTGAGAAATTTATTTGTTATTCATTCAATTCATGTTATTTATTTTTATCGTTTCGTTAAACTTTCATTTTAGTAGTGATTACAATTACGGTGGTTTAATTTGAGAATTTGTGATTTGAACATAATGATGAACCCTAAAACATTGATTTTGGAGCTTTTCAATTTCAGTGCATGTTTTGTCAATTACTTCCTAATTTAGTTTAATTCTTAATTTAGTTTTATCAATTTCTGAGTTTAATCTATTAGTCCTTTACATTTCGATCCGACAATCAAAATCCAAAAATATGAATCTAGTCCAAGACTAGTATCCTCTCCCATCCATTGCACATATCATCATTTTATTTTCTCTTTGTGAAGTTTTTCACCTTTTTCAACGAGTTTGATTTCTAAGTAACTTTCCCTGAGGAGACGATGTAGGAATTTATTCCTAATTATTACACGACATCCTCCTGCACTTGGGATAGCTTTAGTGCTACTCATTTTTGAGTGAGTCAAGTTTTTGGTGCTGTTGCCAGGGAAAGTATTTTAGCTTAAATTTAAACTCGTTATTTTTGTTATGCTCTTTACACTGATGTTTGCTTAGAGTTCAAATAGGTTGCTTAGAGTCACATCGAGTGTTGAGAGTAGTATACACAGTTTGGAGATAGATAGCTCTTCTGTCTTTTCTATTAGTGAGTCAGGTGAGGAAATTGAAATTGAACCAGAAAACATGGCTGCACCTGCACCACGCACTCTTAAGGATTATTTGCAACCCACTCGCACCACTACACCTTCATGCATTGTTTTACCTGAAAATGCATCTAATTTCTCTATTAAGCATGGCATGATGTCAGTGATACCTTAGTTCCACGGGATGGATTCTGAGAGTCCTTACCAGCACTTGACAGATTTTGAGTTGGCTTGTACTACTTTTATCACTAGGGCTGTTACTGATGAATTCATTAGACTTTGTTTATTTCCTTTCTCTTTAAAGGATAAAGCGAAGATTTGGTTTAATTCTTTGAGGCCTAATTCTATTTCTAGTTGGTCTGATATGCAGCGTAAATTCTTACAAAAATTTTTTCCTTTTCAGAGAACTCAGTTTTTGCAAGCGCAAATTAGTCAGTTCAGTCAGAGACCTGATGAGACCTTTCAGGCCAGTTGGGAAAAATTTAAGGATTTGATGAACATCTGTCCACATCATGGTTTTGAATCTTGGAGGTTGGTGAGCTATTTTTACACTGGTCTTACTCCAGAATGCAAGCAGTTTGTTCAGACAATGTGCAATGGGGAGTTCTTCAGCAAGGAACCTGATGAAGCACTATCATTTTTTGACTACCTTGCTGAGAGCGCACAACAGTGGAACACTCGTACTGTTCGAGTTCCATTAGCAGCACAGCCACTGAGGGCTATTTCTGGGGGGGGTAGATATGAGCTTAAAGAGGACACCGATGTTCAGGCTCGAATAGCTACATTGACTAGAAGACTAGAGGTAATGGAAATGGAAAAAGTGAAGGCTATGAAAGTAGTAGAGGCATGTTCTATATGTGCTGATTCAACCCATAAAACCCAAGACTGCCCGATTATGCCAGTATTTCAAGAAGGTGGGTCTGAGCAGATGCAATCAGCTAACTGGGTTAATAGAGCACAGAATCAGCCTTTCTCCAACACATATAACTCGGGGTGGAGGAATCACCCAAATTTCTCATGGAGAAATGATCAGCCTGGTCGGTCCCCACCACCTCAACAGCAGCCATTTAATCAGGGTGCTCCTCAGCACCAGTATCCGCCATATCAGAATCCTCAGAGCTATCCTTATGTGGCTCCTCCTGGATTTCAGCCTCATGTGGCTGCACAGAGTTCTCAGCCTTCATCATCTACAAAGAAGACTCTAGATGACAGTATGGCTCAGATGGCCAATACACTTCAGCAATTCATGCAGATTCAGGCCACCACAAATAATCAGAACACTCAGGCCATAAATGAGTTGCGAGACACTATTAATAAGATGAGCACAACCTTGAGCACCCTAGAGAAAGGGAAATTTCCAGCACAACCTCAGCCTAATCCTCAAGTGTACAGGTAGCAACAACAGCAAGTGCATAATGTCCTAGGGGATGTTATTGAGACAGCAAAGGCAGTTCTTACTTTGAGAAGTGGGAAGGAAGTTCACCAACCAGAGATGCCTATAGACACACAGGTAGTTGGTCCTACACCTGAAGATGTAACAGAGACTGATGAAGTTGAGAAAGAACCAGAGGTAGTGAGACCAGAGCTGAAGAAACCTGTGAGTGCAGATGTTGAGACTAGTAAGGGATACCAACTTGTGGTTCCCTATCCTCAGAGATTGGCAGCTGGCCAAGAGAACAAGTATCACACAGAGATTCAAGAGATTTTCAAGCAAGTGAAGATCAATATTCCACTCTTGGATGCCATACAACAAGTGCCTTCATATGCAAAATTTTTGAAGGACCTGTGCACAGTAAAGAGGAAGATGCATGTGAAGAAGAAAGCTTTCCTAACGGAGCAAGTTAGTGCATTGATATTGAGTGAGACTCCTCAGAAGTTTGGAGATCCTGGCTCTCCCAACATTTCCATTATGATTGGTGAATCACGCATTGGGAGAGCTTTACTTGATTTGGAGAGTAGTGCGAACTTGCTACCGTTCTCAGTATATGAGCAGTTGGGATTGGGTGAGCTGAAAAAGACCTCCATCATGTTACAGCTGGCTGACAGATCCGTTAAGGTACCGAGGGGTATTGTAGAGGACGTGTTGGTCCAGGTAGACAAATTCTACTACCCAGTGGATTTTGTGGTTCTTGACATGCAGCAGCCGGTCTCCACTATTTATCAAGCTCCTGTCATCCTAGGAAGAGCATTTCTAGCTACATCAAATGCATTGATCAATTGCAGAAGTGGAGTTTTGAAGCTTACCTTTGGGAACATGGCACTTGAGTTGAACGTTTTCAACGCTTGCAAGATGCCAGCACATTTTGATGACACAAGCGATTTGAATGCTGTGGAGAGTTTGACACCAACAGATTCTATTTGCTCAACTTCTCCATTCTCTGATTATGATTATATTTTTCAGACACCTGAATTTTTACTTGATGAGAAAATTGATCATATCAATGAAGATGACTTTGATTTTTTTGATTGTTTTGCAGATTCATCTTTACCACTTGAAGTCCAATTTGCGGGAGCAAGATGGAAACCCCAGTTTGAAGCTCTACCACCACCAGACATGCTTAAATCTTCAGAGGAAGAAGTTCCCCAGTTGGAATTGAAACCACCTCCTCAAGATTTAAAGTATGTGTTCCTTGGTCCTGAAGAAGGCACTTTTCCGGTGGTGATTTCCTCAAAGCTAAATCAGAAGGATGAAGCCCAGTTAATTGAAGTATTAAGGAAGCATCAAGGTGCAATTGGTTGGACAATAGCTGACATCAAAGGTATTGATGCCGCTGTATGTACCCACAGAATCCATCTTGAAGACGATGCTAGACCAGTTCGTGATGCTCAACGTAGGCTCAATCCTACCATGAAGGAAGTTGTGAAAGAGGAGGTGCTTAAGCTACTCGCAGTGGGTATCATTTATCCCATCTTAGACAGTAAGTGGGTAAGTCCAACTCAAGTGGTACCAAAGAAATCTGGTTTGACTGTCATAAAAAATGATAAAAATGAGTTGATTCCAACTAGAATGGTTACTGGCTGGAGAATGTGCATTGACTATAGAAAACTTAACTCAGCCAGTAGGAAGGATCATTTTCCTTTACCATTCTTGGATCAAATTTTGGAAAGAGTAGCTGGTAATGCATATTATTGTTTCTTGGATGGCTATTCTGGTTATTATCAAATTGCTGTAGCACCTGAGGATCAGGAGAAAACCACTTTCACCTGTCCTTTTGGCACTTTTGCTTTTACTAGAATGCCTTTTGGTTTGTGTAATGCTCCAGCTACTTTTCAGAGATGCATGATGAGTATTTTTTCTGATATGATTGATGACATTTGTGAAATATTCATGGATGATTTCTCTATTTTTGGAAAATCCTTTGAGAGTTGTTTGCATAATTTGGCACGTATTCTCCAGAGATGTAAGGAAAAAAATCTTTTACTTAATTGGGAGAAATGTCAATTTATGGTCACTTAGGGCATTGTATTGGGGCATATTGTTTCTTCTGAGGGTATAAAGGTTGACAAGGCAAAGATTGAATTAATATCTAAACTTCCTATTCCTAGGACAGTTAGGGATATTCGTTCTTTTCTTGGTCATGCTGGCTTTTATAGGCGGTTTATTCAAGGGTTTAGTTTTATTGCAAAACCTTTGTGCACTCTTTTATAAAATGATATTGAATTTGTTTGGACTAATGAGTGCCAAAAATCTTTTGATACCCTTAAGAAATCGCTTACCACTGCACCTATTGTGCAACCTCCGCAATGGGACCTTCCCTTTGAGATTATGACAGATGCTAGTGACTATGCCTTAGGAGTTGTTTTGGGGCAGCGGGTGGATAATAGGCCATTTGTGATTTATTATGCTAGTAGAACCTTGAATGATGCCCAGAAAAATTATACCACTACTGAAAAAGAATTGCTTGCAGTGGTTTTTGCACTTGATAAATTTCGGACTTATATTCTTGGTTCTCCTGTTACTATTTTCACTGACCACTCTGCTCTTAAGTATTTGTTGGCTAAGAAAGATGCAAAGCCACGCTTGATTCGTTGGATTCTATTACTTCAAGAGTTCAACATCAACATTAAGGACAAGAAAGGAGTTGAAAACGTGGTAGCTGACCACCTCTCTAGATTATCATCATCTCCTTCTTCAAATGCCAGCCTTCCTCTTGATGATAGTTTTCCGGATGAGCAGCTGTTTGTGGTTGATAGAGCTCCCTGGTATGCTGACATAGTCAATTATTTGGTGACTGAGCGAATGCCTTCTGAATGGTCCACCCAAGATAAGCGTCGGTTTCTCTCTGAGGTACGACACTTTTATTTTGATGATCCATATCTTTTTAAATATTTTTCGGACCAATTGATTCGAAGATGCATTCCTAATGATGAGTTTTCGTCTGTTTTGAGATTTTGTCATATGGGTGCATGTGGTGGTCATTTTTCAGCATAGAAAACAGTTTCAAAAATTTTGCAAAGTGGTTTTTACTGGCCTTCCCTGTTTAAAGATGCTTATAACTTTTGCAAGGCTTGTGAGCCTTGTCAAAAATTGGGATCCATTAGCAAAAGAGACATGGTGCCTCTTTCCCCTATTCTGACTTTAGAAATTTTTGATTGTTGGGGAATAGACTTCATGGGACCTTTTCCGGTTTCTTTTGGAAACACATATATTCTTTTAGCTGTGGATTATGTTTCAAAATGGGTGGAGGCCATTGCTTGCAAAACAAATGACCATCATGTTGTCCTAAAATTTTTGCAATCTTTGTTTGCTCGTTTTGGCATGCCAAAATTTATTATAAGTGGTGGGGGTTCTCATTTTTGCAACAAACCATTTTCTACACTTGTGAAGAAATATGGTATTACACACAGAGTTTCTACCCCTTATCACCCTCAAACAAATGGGCAAGCTAAATTGGCAAACAGAGAGATAAAAATTATTTTAGAGAAAACCATCAAGCCTAATAGGAAAGATTGGTCGGTTAAACTTCTTGATGCTTTGTGGGCTTATAGGACAGCTTTTAAAACAAATCTAGGGATGTCTCCTTATCGATTAGTTTATGGTAAAGCTTGTCATTTACCTGTTGATATTCAGCATCGAGCTCTTTGGGCCATAAAACATGTTAACATGTCACTTGATGAAGCTTCAGGGTTGAGAAAATTGCAGATCAATGAATTGGATGAAGCTCGTCGGAATGCTTATGACAACGCTCAGATTGCAAAGGAACGCATGAAAATTCTGCATGATCAGAAAATTGATCCAAAGCATTTCATACTTGGCCAGGAAGTTCTTCTTTGCAACTCTCGCTTGCACATTTTTCCTAGAAAGTTGAAATCCCGATGGAGTGGGCCGTACATTGTAAAGACCGTTCATCCTCATGGTGCGGTAGACATTGTCAATCCGAAGAATGGTAATAGCTTCACTGTCAACGGACAACGTCTAAAGTCATTTCTGAAGGTCTTTGATCCACATGAAGAGATCTTGCTTGTGCAAGACCCCAGGGAAGTGCTTTGATTTGTTTCTCTTTCTTTACAGTTTTCTTTACTTGCTTTGTTTTTATTTGTTCTTTTGCTTTGATTTTATATTTCATGATTGATTGTTTGTTTTGCTTGCTTAGTTCTGTGCACTTTCTTTTCTATTTTGCTTGCTTAGTTCTGTGCACTTTCTTTTCTTTCGCTTGACTCATTGAGGACTATGTCTCTCACTAGTTGGGGGGTAGCATGTGTGCACAGTTTCAAAAAATAAAAATAAAAATAAATAAATAAATAAATAAGATTTGTGAAACTTGAGCATCTTGGTGGAGTAGTTGAGCGGGATCATTTGTGAAGATTTATTTTCAAGCTTAAACATAGAGCATGATTTTTGATGCATCATATTTTGTTGATATGTGGCTTGAAACACCGGGATGTTATGCTTATTGAGATGAAACTTGATAAAATTTTTGTAGAACGAAAGGCAAATTTTGAAGGACATTTTGCACATGCTTACGCTTGTAGTGTTCCTTATTTACCATTCATTGATTTAACACTGGAGAAGTAAACTGCAGGACTACTCGAGCCATGCCAAAAAGAAAAGAAAAAAAAAAGGAAAAAAAGAAAACAAAGAAAAAAAAAAGCGAAAAGGATTTGAAAAGATTAGAAAAAAAGAAGAAAAAAAAAAGAAAAGAAAAAGAGAGAAAAGGAATAAAGGCAACTTAGTGAACTTTCCTAAGTAAAAAGGGTTAGAAATAGTTACTCAAGACTTTGGGGGTTGAGTGTCCAACCATTAAAAACAAAACTGGTGTGAAAACTGCTAGACCCTTGGGTTTTGAGGTAGTTAGAATCAGCAATGATTAATCTTAAGGTTGAAAAATCCTATGGCAAATCATGGCTAGTAATGAGGAACACACATCCGATCTAGCTCCACACACACATTTGAGTTCTGAGATATTTGCCTTAATTCTATGTGAAAGATTGTTAAGATAGTCTTGGTGGGTATAACCCTTGGGGGTTGAGTAGTAACATGTCACTTTTGTGATAATTCAGAATTGTGTTTGATTGTTTTTGTTTGAATTTCGATCTTTATGCAATATTCATCTCAATTAATTTTTACTATTTTGCTCAAGTATTAGCAAAATGCTAGTTGGGGGGTGTGATTAAGTTGAATTATTGCATTTTTAATGCTTTTGGAACCAATATATATTAATTCTTTCATTACTTTATCATTGGTTTTATATGGAAAAATGAATAAATCAAAGTTGTGATTTTAATTGATTAAAAGCATGAATTTCTACTCTAATTTTATCAACTGCCAATTAATATGGATTATGGTACATTTCGCTCGAGCGGCGGCTTCTGGCCAATCGAGCGAAGTCAGGCAGATTCAAACGCTCGACTTCCGCTCGACAGTGGGCTCGAGCGAGATGTCGGAAAAGAGATCGCTCGAGCGGAGGCATTTGGCCGCTCGAGCGAATTCAGGCAGAGTTGAACGCTCGATGTTCGCTCGACAGGCCGTTCGAGCGAACTTAGGCAGAGTCGAACGCTCGATGTTCGCTCGACACTCCGCTCGAGCGAATATCGCATTTTTACAGATCAGGGTTCATTCCGTTGTCAGAGTATATATATGTTTTTTTTACATCTTAGGACGACCCTTGGGCTGGAAAACTCGGTTCTTGAGTAGAGAAACACTTAGAATTCATTTTTCTTTTGATTTTCATTCAGATTCGAAGAGGAGGATTCATTCAATCGATCATTCACGCAGCTACATAATTTCCACTGGATCATTCACTCACACTGCAGCAGATTAAAGAACTTCTTGAGGGGTCCAATTGCCACTGCAGCTCAGCCTCCTCCACCTCTTCGAATCTTCATCTGTATTCAACTGGCTTGATCTTTTCAATTCCCTACTTGCTATTACATTTCAGTTTTGAGTTTCTGAATTATTTTAGAGAATTTTGATTTAGACGTTTGAGAAATTTATTTGTTATTCATTCAATTCATGTTATTTATTTTTATCGTTTCGTTAAACTTTCATTTTAGTAGTGATTACAATTACGGTGGTTTAATTTGAGAATTTGTGATTTGAACATAATGATGAACCCTAGAACATTGATTTTGGGGCTTTTCAATTTCAGTGCATGTTTTGTCAATTACTTCCTAATTTAGTTTAATTCTTCATTTAGTTTTATCAATTTCTGAGTTTAATCTATTAGTCCTTTACATTTCGATCCGACAATCAAAATCCAAAAATATGAATCTAGTCCAAGACTAGTATCCTCTCCCATCCATTGCACATATCATCATTTTATTTTCTCTTTGTGAAGTTTTTCACCTTTTTCAACGAGTTTGATTTCTAAGTAACTTTCCCTGAGGAGACGATGTAGGAATTTATTCCTGATTATTACACGACATCCTCCTGCACTTGGGATAGCTTTAGTGCTACTCATTTTTGAGTGAGTCAATTTACTAAAATAAAATCCAGAAAATGATGGCTCAAACTGAGGCTTATGGCAAGAAACAAAATCAACAAGAACACACAGGCAACACACGACTTGGGAAGAAAACAAGCGCACAGTTTGGGGAAGAAAATAGGGCATGACAAAAATAGAGGACAGATAGACCCTAAACAAAATGAAATGCAAGGGAATTAACCACAGGCTTAAATCATGAAAATACTAGAGAAAAGAGTGGAAAACCGAGCTTGAAAATGGAGCTAAAAATAGAGCACAAAAATGGCCTAAAACAAAGCAAAGCTAATGGATTCACCTGCAAAAAGGATAAAAAAGATGAAATAAAAGCAAGAGAAACAAAAGGGAGGCACGATTCTACAACAAGTGAGAGATTGAAAATTAAAGATAATGAAATGAGGAACAATACCAGACGAAAATGGAGGAAGAAGCTTTGGCAAAAAGCTTAAAGATGAAGCAGAAATTTCCCAAGGAAGAAGAGGAGGCAGCTAACACATCAAGGGGAAGAAAAGAAAGAAGAAACTGAAAATAATGAATAAGGAGAAGAAGAAGAAGTTGTCGGCTACAAATGAAGAAAAAGAAAATAAAATGGAGAAGAAAGAGGCAGGGGCATCGGCTGAAGAAGAAGGGAGAAAGAAGGAGAAAAACCCTAAGGGTTGTCTCAAAACGGCGCCATTTTGAGAGGAATAAGGGGCTGGGTTTGAGAAGCAACGGGATGGGCCCGAAATCTAAAGGGACTTGGCCCAAAATCAAAGAATAATCTCACTAGAAACAAGCCAAATCGAAAATAAAAGGTCCCATAAAAGAAAAAGGCACAATAAAAATAAATAAAAGCCAAATAAAAACACTGCAACTCAATATTAATAAAATAAAATAATTAAAACTCAACAACAAAGTAATTTAAACTTGAGAGTAATTTAAATGCATAATAATTATTAATGTCAAGAAAGCATATTATTTAGATTTCACAACTTGAAAATCACAAAATAATACCACAAATAACATGTTAAATTTAAAACAAGAGAACCACTACCTCTAATAATTTAAATAATCTTTCAATAAAAAATAAACTTAAATACGGGGTATCACAAGAAAAAAGGTTGGGATTGGAATCATTTTAAGAGACTCACTTGTGAATGTGATGTTGGCAGAAGGAGGATGATGTTCCTGACTCTTTCTCAATTGAAATACTTGCCATGCTTAGAGGACTGTAGCTCTATGCAAACATGCGGGAACCTTATTCTCGAAAATGATTGCTTAGTGATGCTTTTAGAGATCAATCGAGATAGTGCTTCCTTCATGGGTCAATGTGTGTTGGTGCAGGAGACTAGAAAATTGATGAAGATGTTTAAGAGTTGCAATGTTATCCATGTTAATAGAATGGGCAATGAAGCTACCCATAGGCTAGTTAGAAGAGCTAGGAATTTGGAAGATAGAGAGATGTGGTGGGATGGTGTGCCCTCTAATGTATTACCAGTAGTATGGCTTGATAAAAACTCTATGTAATTTTCTTTTTTTGTTAAATGAATGGTTTCTTTCCTATTGATATACATTCACATTCTTAAAATAAGTAAAACCACTTCTTAACTTTGGTAACAAAAATGAGAGTTATACTATAAGGGAGGGAGATCGATCAGCTGTTTCAAGAGGAAGATAGTAAAATGGTGAGGATTTGGTGGTGGCTACAGAGGAACTGCATGATTTCCATCTATATAACAGAGATCAATAGAATGGAAAAAATTAAGAAAATTTAAAAAATTTGCTTACCACTGGCCAACGTTTGTGCAGGTGCCAAGAGAAGTAAAAATATATTCGCCTAGCAAAGTGAAGCGGTTGGGGAACTAAATCAAGAGTACTCTATGTGAGTTTACACAGACCAACAAGAGTATTAAATGTAAAACAAATGAAAGAAATACTTCTCTGTATATTCTGAATATATGTATTCTAAAATATTACAAGGTATTTATACTACAAAGGGTAAAGTGAAAATGAGTATAATTACATGTAAGGACAAAATAAAGTAACATATTACAATAAGAATTTATAAAAGTTATTATAAAATGTAAGACTCTCCCCCTCAAGATGGAGAGTAAATGGAATGAACTCCCATCTTGGCTATCAATGTAGAGAATTGGTGACTATCCAAGGCTTTAGTAAGAACATCAGCAAGTTGATGTTGAGAACCAACATGAAATGTTTTAAGAATCCCAGCTTGAAGCTTTTCATGTAGAAAATGACAATCAAGCTCGATATGTTTTGTGCGCTCATATGAAGTGCAGCTATGTTATCACAAAACAAATGAGCACTATTAGAATGAGAAACTCTAAAATCTGAGAGTAAGGAAAGAAGATAAACAATTTTAGAAGTTATAGTGGCCATAAAATGATATTCCGCCTCTACTGATGAACGAGAAATTGTTTGTTGTTTCTTAGGTTTCCAGGATACCAAGGAATCTCCAAGAAAGACACAGTAGCCTGTAGTAGATCTCAAGTATCAGGGCATGAAGTCCAATCCAAATCTATAAAAGCTTTGATATGAAAAGAAGAGTTAGCTAGAAAAAATAAACCATGTCCTGGAGTGGACTTGATATACTACAAAATACGATGAGCAACTTGTAAATGAGGCTCATTGGGCTTATCCATATACTGACTAAGCTGATGAACAGAGAAGGTGAGATCTGGCCGTGTAATGGTGAGTATAACATAGAAGGATCAACCAATAAGATGCCACTATCTTTACTGAGTTTCAAATTTTGTTCCATTGGAAAAGCTGCTGGTTTAGCACCAAGAAATCCAGCATCTTGTAATATCTCAAGTGCATACTTACGTTGACATATGGAAATGCCTTGAGGAGATCTGGAAACTTCCAAACCAAGGAAGTATTTAAGTTGACCCAAACAGCTTAAATTTAGTGTCCAGCATTAGTTTCAAATCATCAACAGTAGGTGAATCATTACTAACAATTAAGATATAATCAACATACACAAGAAGTGCAATAAAAGAAGCACCATTGAAACGAGTAAATAAGGAATAATAAGCTTTAGACTGATTAAAACCAAGTTCAAGATGAATATTAGAAAACTTGGAAAACCATTGATGAGATACTTGCTTTAAACCATAGAGGGACTTGTTTAATTTGCACACTTTAGACTCCCCCTTAGTATGAAAACTAGGAGGAAGTGCCATATAAACTTCCTCAAGTAAATCCCCATGTAAGAAAGCATTATTCACATCAAGTTGAACCAAAGACCAATTCTAAACGGTAGCTATGGCAAGGAGTGTACCAAAAGTAACCATTATTGCCACAAGGGAAAAAGATTTAGAATAATCTAATCCTTCATGTTGAGTATACCCCTTAGAAACCAATCGAGCTTTGTAATGCTCAATAGAGCCATCAGCTTTATATTTGATTTTATAAACCTATTTACATCCAATAGGTTTTTGTCCAATAGGCAAAGAGGTAGTCCAGGTATTATTATTTTCAAAGGTTAGAATCTTGGCAGCCATAGCATCTCTCCAATGAGAGTGTTTGACTGCCTAATAATAAAACTCAGGCTCTATATCAATAGTAATAGCTAAAGCAAAGGATTTATGCTTAGGAGATAGTCTATGATAAGAAAGAAAATGATTAAGATCATATGGAATATCTACTGGTATAGGAACAGAACCTGTGAAATTTGATGTAGAGTGTTTAGTAAGAAAGTTGTAATAATAATGCTACAAATAACCAGGAGCTCCTCTACGTCTAGATGATTTATGAATTGGAAGAAAAATTGTTTTCGTTTCTATTTCATGGGCTGTTTCAGATTCTATGAATGAGTTTGAATCTAAATGAATTTGTGTGGATGATGAGGGTTGTGGTTCAGTATCTGTATGGATTGGAAAAGTATTGGGAGAAGCTGTATTTGGTGAAAACAATTCTCAGTAGGTACTGTATTCTCAGGGAGTGAAGATACAATTGAAGGCATATTATAATGTGCAAAAATTGATGATTGACTTGGAACAATATTGAAATGCATTGAAGTTGAAGGTGATACAAAGGAAAAAGGAGATTTAAAAGGAAAGACATGTTCATGAAAAACAACACGTCTTGACACCAAGGTATTATTTCTAGCGAGATCTAACAATCTATAGTCCTTAATGCCAAAGGGATAACCAAGAAATATACATTGTTGTGCTCTAGGATCAAACTTAGATCTTGATCTAAGTAGAGAAGAAGCAAAACAGAGACATCCAAAGGTTCTAAGACAATCATAAGTGGGAGGTGATTGAAAGAGTAGCTCACAAGGTGATTTATTACTCAACAAAGGTGTAGGTAATTTGTTTATAAGATGAGTGGCGGTAAGAATGGCATCACCCCATAAATGAATAGGTAAATTGGATTAAAACATTAAGGCCCAAGCAGTATTTAAAAGGTGTTGATGTTTATGCTAAACAGTAGAATTCTGTTGAGGAGTTTCAATACAACTGAAATGATGGATAACACCTTTAGACTGAAGAAAAGATGTTAAGGAAAATTTCGTACCATGATCAGTATGAATTTTATTAATGTTTTTATGGAATTGTGTTTTAACAAGTTTGAAAAATTGAGGAATATGAGAAGAAACTTCAGACTTGCATTTTAAAAGATAAATCCATGTGGCTCGTGTACAATCATCAACAATTGTTAAAAAAAAATTATGACCTTTAACAGTGGGGGTAGAAAAAGGTCCCCATACATCACAATGAACCAAATCAAAAGGAAGTGCAGACATATGAGAATTATGAGGAAATGGTAATTTCTTTTATTTGGCTAGAGGACAAACAAGTCATGGAGAGTCAGTATCTAACATATCAGGCACAAATTTATGTAACAATTTCATCCTAGAAATAGAATGATGACCTAATCTATTATGTCACAGTTCAAATAAGGCATTTTTGAGGATTTGGAACAAACAAACGACTGTTTAGCTAAATTGGATGCTATTACATGTAAAGAAGGAGTTCGAAGTAAATCACCAGTAGAAGAGCCTGATTATTGCATAAAGTAAAGGCCTCCCTTGTGTCTACCCACTCCAATTAGCTTCCAATGATTCAGGTCTTGTATAAAAATGAAATCAAAGAAAAAGGACAGACAGCAAATCAAAGTCAAGGTTAACTTGCTAACAGATATCAATTTGAATGAAAAAACTAGAATGCAAAGGACATCTCTAAGTATCAGATCCTTAGAAATGTGAACAGTGCCAATATGTGTAACATATACACTTTGGCCATTTGGAAGCTTGAATGTAGTGTTAATGACTGGTTTAAAGGAAGAAAAAAAGATGTTGATGGAACCATATGATCTGTGGCTCCCGAATCAAGAATCCAAGAGAAGCATCTATACCAACAATTGAAACAATGGAAACTGCATAAGCAGTGTGTGGTGGATTGATAGAGGAGGTAGAAGGATCAGATGGCTGAAGCATAGCCAGTAACTACTGATATTGAGACTAAGTTAATGAAAATGGAAATGCAGCCAAAGAAGTATTGTCAGAGACAACTTGATTGACCATGGACTACTGTCGTGGCTTGAATTTGTATCCAAGTAGAAAACCGTGTAGTTTAAAGTACTTCTCAATAACATGACCAACAAGGCCACAATGCTTGCACACAGGACGTTCTTTCTTGAAAGGCTTCACAGATCAATTAGTATTATATTTAACAGTAAAAACATGATTTTAATGTGAAGATGCAGGAGATATAGAAAACGCACGGTGTTGTTCCTCTTGTAAGACAAGGCTGAAAACCTTGTTAAGAGGAGGCTGGATATCCATTAAGAGGATATAAGCCCTAACAGAGGTATATGATTCATTCAAACCAACAAGAAATTGAAGTATGCGCTCTTGTTGAACATAGGAATTACGTGTGTGAACAGCTCCACAAGAACAAACCAAAATCGGTTTGTAATTGATTAATTCATCCCAAAGACCTTTCAGCTTAGTAAAATAGGCACTAACAGTCAACTGGCCTTGAGAAAGATTCGAAATTGACTTTTGCAATTGAAAAATACAAGGGCCATTCTTCTAAGAGAATCACTCCTTGAGATCATTCCAGATCACATGTGCCATATTAATGTAGAGAATACTAGCTGAAATCTCAGACGAAAAAAAGCTAAGAATCCATGAAATTACCATATTATTATAGCGCAACCAAGAAGGAAGCATTGTATTGGCAGATCTGAAGGTTTGAGAATGGATCCATCGACGAATCCTAACTTGTTCTTCTCGGAGAGCGCCATGTGCATCGATCGACACCATGAGTATTAGTTATCTCCAGTTAGAGGTTGCATAACAAGAACAGTACCAAGACTATCTCTTGGATGAGGGAATAAAGGACTAGATGTTTCGTCCATGGAAAAAGAAGATTTCGGAGCCGTGAGAAGAGGAAAGTGAAAATTGCGAAAGGGGCAAGCGGAACTAAAGAAAGACTCTAGAAGATTGATACCATAGTAAATGTAAAACACAAGAAAGAAATACTTCTGTGTATATTCTGAATATATGTTTTGTAAAATATTACAAGGTATTTATACTACAAAGGGTAAAGTGAAAATGAGTGTAATTACATGTAAGGACAGAATAAAGTAACATATTACAATAAGAATTTATACAAGTTATTATAAAATGTAATAGGGAGAATATTAAGAGCAACAAGGAATTAAAAATGGTCAATTACCACTATGCGACAACTATGATGGTACTGATAAGAGTCTGGATGCTATGGTCGACATATGCAGTATGTAGTTATTATGATGAGGAGCTAAGTGATAAGCCACGATTGTCGGCAAGGGCCCTTAGGCCAATCCCAAATATTTGGGATGACGTTGGACGCAGAAAGATAGTTGCATGCAGCATGCATGCAGAAGTGTACGTGGGACGTACGTGAAAAAGAGTCACAGGTGACGTGCAAGCAGAGAAGAAATATGGGCACGTGAAGAATGAGATAACAAACTGGGAAGAATGGGTCATCTGCAAGACTGGGTCACTGGCGTTGCGTTTGTGAGTTTTCGTCATTATTTATGCTACTTTTATTTCCATTAGTCATGCTTGTGTTTACGTATTGGTATTATTCTGTTTCCAACTTTCCTTTTATTTTGGGTTTCTTGTGCATGGTTTGGCTTTATTTAAAGTAGCCGAAAGTTATCAACAAAGGCAAGTAATCAATTGTTTTTCCAGAACCTTTCGGTACTTTCTCTCCCAAAGTGAAAACCATTTATTTATTTGCATATTATGTGAGTTTGGGACCTATCATTGGCCTCAGAGCCATGTTAATTTGGGAACCAATAAAGAGCAAATTGAACATCTGGAGGTTGGGCTAGATGAAGTTCAAGAGGGGCTACACTGGATGGAGCTGGGCATGGCGGACCGACTGCGGCATGTGGAAGAGACTCCTAACTGTCTCTCTGATGTGCTCCTTGCAGACCAAGAACCTCCAAACCATGGTATTCAATACCGTGAAGGTCACAATGGGGGACGGCTTGTCGTATCCTCCAAAATGGCAAAGTTAGAATTTCCTCAATTTTCAGGAGATGATCCGACGGAGTGGATCAACCATGTGAACCAATTTTTCAAGTTCCAAAACACTCCCGACAAGTAAAAGGTTTCTTTATCATCTTATCGGTTGGAAGGAGAAGCCAACCAGTGGTGGCAATGGATTCGCAGGACTTTTCACGAGGAAGGTCGAGTTCTTTCATGGATCGATTTTGAAGAGGAACTATGGGCACACTTTGGGCCTTCGGATTGCAAAGACTTTGACGAAGCTTTGTCCCAAATTCGGCAGACGAGTTCCTTGCATGATTACCAACAGGAATTCGAACAATTAGGCAACCGGATCAGAGGCTGGACACAGAAGGCTCTTGTGGGCACCTTCATGGGTGGTTTGAAAATGGAAATTTCGGATGGAATCCATATGTTTAAACCACAGACTCTGAAAGATGCTATACGTTTCGCAAGGATGAGAGATGACCAACTAATGAGACAAAGGAGGTTCTTACGACCTGCACCACCAGTACGAGCTCCCCCAGCTCTTCCACCAGCAAATCGGGTAGCACCCGTAGCACCTGTCGCTCTAGTTTGACGACTGAGTTGGGAAGAAATGTAGTGACGACATCTCCAAGGTTTATGTGTCAATTGTAATGAGCGTCTTACTGCAGGTCATAGATGTCAGGGGCCTCGAATACTCATGTTGGAGGGATACGAGGATGATAACAATGTATTCTACGATGACGTCACAGAAGGACAGCAAGCGGAAGAAAACCAAGAGGAGCCCTGTGAACCATAAATTACATTGCATGCATTAATATGATGCTCAGTGCCTAAAACCATGCGTGTAGCTGCCAAGATCGGTTCCCACGAAATCATCATACTCATAAACAGTGGGTCAACTCACAAATTTATTAGTGAGAAGTTGGCCAATGAATTAAGGTTGCCAGTAGTGCCAACCGAGAGATTCACTGTGCGGATAGCTAACGGGGACAAACTAAAATGCTAGGGGCAATTCAACGAGGTGCGAGTGAACCTCCAAGGCACAGTTTACTCTTTAACTCTTTATTCTCTTCCTCTGACAGGGTTGGATCTAGTTCTGGGAATTCAATGGCTGGAAATGCTAGGGTCTGTGGTTTGCAACGAGAAGCAGTTAACCATGGAGTTTCTTTGGGAGAACCAGATCAGGCGGTTACAACGGTCCGACAGTGAATTTGTTCAAGCCGCATCATATAAGGAGCTTTCAAAGGAGGCTCACCAGGGCTATTCCATTGTTGCGATATGCCAATCACTCGGTGCCCAAGGGTCGAACAGAAAAATGCATCCGAACCTGTAGAAACTATTATAGGAATTTTTAGAATTATTCCAAGAACCTTCGAGTCTACCCCCCACCTGAGAAGTTGATCATTGCATCTCACTCAAAGATGGAACCGAGCCGATCAACGTTTGACCATACCAATATGCGTACTACCAAAAGAAGGAGATCAAGAAACAAGTTCATGATATGTTAAACGCAAGCCTCATTCGACCCAGTACGAGCCCATTTTCATCACCAGTATTCTTAGTAAAGGAGGATGGAAACTGGCATTTTTGCATAGATTATCAAGCACTCAATGCTGCCACTATGAAGGACCGATTTCCCATTCCTACGGTGGAGGATATGTTGGACGAACTCTATGGTGCTGCATATTTCAACAAGCTAGATATGAGAGCTGGGTACCATCAGGTACGAGTAAATCCCCCGGATATTCCTAAAACTGCTTTCTGTACTCACAACAGACATTACAAATATTTGGTTATGCCATTTGGCCTGTGTAATGCCCCTTCTACCTTTCAAGCTATTATGAACTCTATATTTCACCCTTATCTTAGAAAATTCATACTGGTTTTCTTCGATGATATATTAGTTTATAGTCCTACTTGTGACAAGCATCTAGTGCATGTAAAACAGACTCTGGCCATATTGAAGCAGCAACAGTTCTTTGTCAAGGCTAGCAAGTGTGCTTTCGGGCAGCAAAAGTTGGAGTATTTGGGGCACATAGTCACCTATCAAGGAGTGAAAGTGGATGACAGTATAATTGTAGCGATGGTAGCATGGCCCCGACCTACTAACATTACTGAGCTACATGGTTTTTAAGGTTTGACAAGATATTACCGAAAGTTTATCAAAAATTATGACATTATAGCACAGGCCCTAACCAACCTCCTTAAGAAAGGCAAATTCGGGTGGCACAAGGAAGCGGAGGATGCTTTTCTGGCTCTCAAAAAAGCCATGACCACCACACTAACACTGGCAATGCCCAACTTCAACGACACCTTCACTATCGAAACCAATGCATCAGGAGATAGGATTGGAGTAGTGTTGTCCCAACAAGGTAAACCAATAGCTTTCATGAGTCGGGCCCTTAAGGTAGCAAAAAAATTGTGGTCCACCTATGCCAAAGAGATGCTAGCAATCGTGGAAGGAATACGACTATGGCGGCCTTATCTCCTAGGCTGAAAATTCTATATTCAAACAGATCAAGGAAGCCTAAAATATTTTTTGGAACAATGCATCTCCATGCCCGAATAGCAAAAATGGGTAGCCAAACTCTTAGGCTATGATTACGAGATCACTTACCGTCCGAGACGTGAGAATTTAACAGCCGACGCCCTTTCACAAAAACAAGGTAGCCCAGTTCTGCACAATATCTTCATTTCTCAGGTTGACTTATGGGAAGAAATCAAGCGAGTTGCAAAGGAGGATCCATATATTCGGAACATGAGCTAGGTAGTTGCAGACCAATCCAACAGCCATTATGTGTGGCGCAATGGTCTACTACATTACAAAGAAAGGGTCATTGTACCAGCCGATCCTACTTTACGTTCCAAGTTGATGCACGAGATGCATGACAGCAACACGGGTGGACACTCAGGCATACTGTGCACATACAAAAAATTGGAGCAACAATTTTATTGGCCGGAGATGCTCAAATCGGTCCAGGAGTACGTCAGGGGATGCATAGTGTGTCAAAAGACAAAGGCTGAAACCTTCACACTGGCGGGACTCCTACAACTGTTGCCCATTCCATATCAAGTATGGGATGACATCATGATGGATTTTATTGAAAGGTTACCGGTTCACAGGGCAAGGATACCATCATGGTAGTCGTCGATAGGCTCAGTAAGTCAGCCCATTTCCTTACTTTAACCCATCCTTTTATGGCTAAGGGTGTCGTAGAAAAATTTGTGGAAGGTGTTGTTAAGCTTCACGGGATGCCCAGATCAATCGTCAGTGACCGTGACCCAATTTTTGTGAGCAACTTCTGGCAAGAGTTCTTCAAGATGTCAAGCTCCAAACTGCAGCTCAACTCCGTGTATCGCCCTCAGACCGATGGACAATCGGAAGTTATCAACCGATGCATTGAATAGTATCTCAGATGCTTTGTACACCAATGGCGACGCAAATGGAAGCTCTACTTACCTTGGGCTGAATACTGGTACAATACCATGTACCACATCTCCACGGGAATGACCCCTTTTCAAGCACTGTATGGTAGATTACCACCCACTATTCCTTCGTACAATGAGGGCCTCTCGCCAGTGCATGAAGTTGATCAGCAACTATGAAACAGGGATGAATTACTCCAACAACTCAAGGCCAACCTTGCACGCTCAGTTAATTGGATGAAACAATTAGCAGATCAAAAACGACATGATGTGTCGTTCGAAGTTGGAGAGTTAGTGCTTCTAAGGCTACATCTGTATCGTCAGCAAACCGTTTTCAAAAGAGTTCACCAGAAATTAGCCAGCCGTTTCTATGGGCCCTATCAAATCTTGGAGAAAATCCGTTCAGTCGCATACAAGCTTCACTTGCCATAGGGGTCGCACGTTCATCCCATATTTCACGTATCCCTACTCAAATGGTACAACACTAATGAAGAAAATGGGGTGACGGCTAGCAAAGAGTTGCCACCATTCACTGACAATGGGATAGTCATACTGAAACCACGTGCCATACTGGATCACCGCTGGATAAAACAGGGAGCCCAGATTATCGAAGAGAGCTTGGTCCATTGGGAAACTCTACCAGTAGAAGAAGCAACGTGGGAGTCCACCAAATAGCTGTTGGAAAGGTTTCCGGGCATGGACCTTGAGGACAAGGGTCCACCTAACGGGGGAGGTATTGATAAGCCACGACGGTCGGCAAGGGCCCTTAGGCCAAATCCCAAATATTTGGGATGAAGTTGGACGTGGAAAGACAGTTGCATGTGGCATGCATGCAGAAATGCACGTGGGACGTACGTGAAAAAGAGTCACAGGCGATGTGCAAGCAGAGAAGAGATATGGGCACGTGAAGAATGAGATAATAAACTAGGAAGAATGGGTCACTTGCAAGACTGGGTCATTGGCGTTGCGGTTGCGAGTTTTTCGTCATTAGTTATGCTACTTTTATTTCCGTTAGTCATGCTTTGTGTTTACGTATTGGTATTATTCTGTTTCCAGCTTTCCTTTTATTTCGGGTTCCTTGTACATGGTTTGGCTTTATTTAAAGCAGCCGAAAGTTATCAGTAAAGGCATGTAATCAATTGTTTTTCCAGAACCTTGTGGTACTTTCTCACCCGAAGAGAACCATTTATTTATTTGCATATTACATGAGTTTGGGACCTATCACTAAGCTGCCTTAAAATGTTGTTGGACTTGCAGTATAAGGTTAGGTGGCATGAATTCTATTCAGGCTAGATCCTCTGCTGGTCCTAGCCGATTCAGAAGTGAGTTGCACAACATTGGAGCTTTACTTAAATAGAAGAGGATGAAAAAATATATATATAGAGAGAGAGAGGTGTGACGTTCTTACTATTTTAAAAAGGAGTATGTTTTTTTTTTTTTTTGAAGTGAAACTGATCTCATTAATCAATTAGATAACATTTCAGAGGTTACAATAGAAAAACTGCATGTAGGGCATTCTTCAATGTTGTACAAGTCCTCTGTCAACAAAATAGCAGATTTTGCTAAGGCATGCTGCACAATTAGCTTCCCTCGGTACATGACCTGCTCCCCACTTTCTCACACTTGCCAACACTTGCCTCGCGTCCTCAACCAACCACCCACCCACGCTCCAGTTAGATACTTGTCCAACCAGTTGGTCAACTACTTGTTTCGAGTCCCCTTCCAACAAGATATGGTTAAGGCCCAAATCCTTGCAAAAGACTGTTGCCATTAGTAGACCATATGCTTCTGAATCAAAGGGTCTCCCATTTAGTGGTCTGGCTGCCCTTAGAGCTCCAATAACATGCCCTTGATGGTCACGAACCAGAACACCCAACCCAACCCTACCTACATCTACCCTTACTGCAACATCCCAGTTAACTTTAAAGGTTCCTATTGAAGGCTTGGACCATGCCTGTACTCTCCTTTGTTCTCTCTGCAGAGGGATCTTCTTGGACATATATGCCTCTGTGAAGGCCAGAATCTCTAACTTAGCTCCCTTAGACACAGCAGTTGGGTGTCTGAACTCTTTCCCATGCACTAGTTCATTTCTTCGGGTCCATATGGTCCTCATAGTAACTGCAGCTTCTTCGAGTTCATCTTTCTCTAGCTTTTCTGTCAACATGGCCCAGACTCTAACAATTGGTCACTTTGATAAGTCATTTTCTGGATCTTTATGCACCCCTAGCTCCAGACATCTCTAACAGCTGCACAGCCCCATAAGACATGGCTAGTTGTTTCAAGTTCAAATTTGCAAATCAAGCATACACTATCTTCCACCACTCTCCTTCTCTTTAGGTTAGCAAGGGTGGGAATGGCTTCACTACAAGCTTTCCAAATGAAGTGTTTTACTGATGGGATCACTTTTAACTGCCATATTTTCTTCCACATTGCTGAATCCAGTTGCCTTCTCGAGTGTTCCCCCTCAACATCTGCTTCTACTTGTCTCTGGTGATGGTATCCACTCTTAACAGTATACTTCCCATTTGATGTGAATTGCCAAACCAGCTTGTCCTCCCTCCCTCCTAAGCTGATAGGAATCGATGATATGGCCTGGATTTCTGGTACTGAGAACATTTCTGTCAGTAGCTTTTTTCTCCAGCATCTCTGTCTAGGATCAATTAGATCACTCACTCTTTCACACCAACAGTCCACATCTCTTGGAGAAGTAACAGTAAAGGGAGGTAGAGATGGAATCCACTTGTCAGACCATAAATTGATGCTGTTGCCATTTCCCACTCTCTATGTAAGGCCAGGTTTGAGAGTTGATAGGCCAGCCATTATACTTCTCCACACATAGGAGGGGCTCGAACCTAGTTTTGCCTTTAGGATGTTTCCTGTAGGGTAGTACTTCTGTTTCATAACACACGGGGCAAGGGAATTGGGGTCTTGTATCATCCTCCAGCTTTGCTTGGCTAGCATTGCTAGATTGAACTTTCTAAAATCCCTGAAACCCAGGCCCCCCATCTCCTTTGTTGAGCTAAGTTGATCCCATGAAACCCAATGGATTTTTGAGGAGTCTTCGTTGAACCCCCACCAGAACTTCCTCACTAGTTGGTTAAGCTTGTGAGTGATGGAATTTGGCAATAGGAACATCCCCATTGAGTAAGTAGGGATAGCTTGGAACACTGCCTTTAGTAGGATCTCTTTCCCTGCTGAGGACAGATGGTTGGTTTTCCAATTCACTACTCGGGACTAGGTTCTATCTATGAGTGAATGGAAAGCTGCCACTTTAGCTCTTCCTAAAACCGCAGGGAGACCCAAATACTTTTCAAAGGATCCATTAGATTTTATGCCTGCTAGCTGTAATATCAAGTCCTGTCCCTCCAAAAAGGAGTATGTTGTACATACCCAAAATGGAGACGACTGGCTTTTTGGTGTTAATTATGGTTAACATAATACTGTCCAATTAATTTAAATGAGGCTTTGTGTAAATTTTGGTCATGGCCCAAAACAAAATATTGGTCCATTTCTAAAGTTTTGACGTATATGGACACTTGGCTTGCAGATGACATGTTACCAGATTACGTGAGTTGCGCACATCTCGCAATATTGTTTAGTGTGATTTGAAACCGTTTAGTACGATTTTGAGATAAATGTGACGGAAAACACTACGTTCACATATGATTTCTACCCGAAATATTTTATAAAATTTTTTTATTAAGTGATTAAGTAAATATTTTTAAATAAATATGTGATTGTTTTACTTTTAGAAAATATTTAAATAGTTTAAAAAAATGGTAAAAAAAAAAATATATTGTAACGACTGATCGGTGAGGATTCTATGTAAGAATCCAATGTGAATGTAACAACGTCCTAAA
Source organism: Carya illinoinensis (assembly GCF_018687715.1). Taxonomy (NCBI): domain Eukaryota; kingdom Viridiplantae; phylum Streptophyta; class Magnoliopsida; order Fagales; family Juglandaceae; genus Carya; species Carya illinoinensis. The sequence continues at coordinate 24,865,516 of NC_056764.1, forward strand.
TGTGATTAGTGTGTTTTGGGTCTTTCCTCTCTTAGTTTTTGTTCCCACCTTAGGGGCTTTGCCTTTTCAAACCTTAAAAAAATGTTTTATGAACCTAATAATAATGCAATATTGTGCATATGTTATATATTTTCACCTACTTTTCTAGGTGCTCCATATTTTGTTATCCCGAAATAGTTGTTTTCTCCTTCAAATAATAAATTTTGTTAATTTTTGCCTTGAGATATTTATTATCACATCTCATTTTATTTTATTTCATTCTCAAACAGCAAAGAAACATAAATATTTTCGAAGTAATCATTACAAAATTATCAAACTAATCATTATAACTTTCTCAACTTTTCAAATAAAAAATAATTCAAACTTTTCCAAATCTCAAAAAAAAAATATATATATATATATATAACTATATTCTAACGATATTTTAATTTCATTGAATTTTTTTTTCTCCCATTTCACAAAGAGTCTATAAACACTTATCTCATTATTATTCACAAACTATCTTACTATAGCTCACAAAATTATCATATCATCTCATTCTCCAAACATTTCCTAAAGTTATTTTCCAATCTCAATCTTTTAATTTTTATTGATTAACTAGCTATTAAACTAATCTTAATTTTTGTGTGTCGTCACCAATTTATTTTATGTTCTTAATTAAGAATTTTTTGTTTGACATATTAATTAGGATGATCAGTTTATGGTTGAGGTATTGTTGTACGTCTTCCCATATTTATCGAGAATTTTTCACAATATAAAATTAGATCTTTTTATTTTGTGGTGATTCAAAAGATAATATATCAACTCAGTGCTGTTACTTATTTATTTTAATTTAAAGCATTTATCTTTCTTTTTCAATGATGTGGTAAATGTTCCTTCAAATTGGTTTAACCCAGCTATATTTTTTTAAAGGAAAAAAAAACATATTTTATTGATAGCCTTCGTCAAATGAAGGAAGGAATACAAGGATGATAGTCCACCTTTATCAACTGTATCCTCCAAAAAGTCTAAAGAATTCTTTGCTAAAATGTGGGCTGGAGGAAGGTTTTGATCTTTCCTTTGTCACTTGATAGAAAACAAAATATAATATAAAAGAAAGAGGAGAAGGAGAGAGAGATTTTGAGGGCTAAATCTTTACTTTCTCAATTGTTATTGAATACAAGATATGTATCCCTATATATAAAAAATTAAATTGAGACAAGATAAGAAAATATCTTAAACATTATGAAAATTAAATCAAGATAATATAAAATCCAAGTGATTTGATAGTTATAAAAATCAAATCAAATTAATATCATTCCCCTCAAACTAAAGGTGAAAAGTTTTGAAATCTTAAGTATGAAATTTGAAGTAGCTTTATTTCATATTCATTAATTGATTGCCGATGAGATGATGGTGTTCATGATAAAGTGGCTAGCAAATACAATATCAAATATGGAATCGTGGTCAACAATGAGCTATATATAGCATTTGTTCACTACTGAACCAAAATCAAAAGGCCAAACTTGGATTTGGGACTTTAAACAAGACTCACAACAGATCAAAACACAATACAAAGGTCTCACAACTAATAGAAATACTCTAAATGCATTGATTTGAGACAATATATAATTTAATAGTGATGAAAATTTTGTGAGAGGTAAAACTAACAAAACAATAAATATTCCACAAAATCGTGCATAGCGTTAGTCAAAGGCTCTGATGCTATAATAGAAAATAAAAAGGAATATAAAAGAATATGGAGAAAGAGGAAAGGGGACTTTAAGAGGTACATCTTTACTTTTTCAATCGTTATTGAATTCAAAACATATATATCTATTTATAGAAAAATTATATTGAAATAAGATAACTATATCTTAAAAATTAGGAAAATCAAATTAAGATAAGTCCAAAAGAAACTGATTTAATAATTATAAAAATCAAATTAAAATAATAATATCAAGTCAAATTATTATCTTCAACAACTTGAAGTCTTCACTTGATGTCATCAAATGTAGAATCTTTATCTTCATATGCAGCATTACATGTTGGACTTGACATTTACTTGTGTGCCTAACACGACATGTGGTAACTTAGGGATTTAGACAAATAGAGAATATTTTTACTAAGATCAACAAACGGATTGATATAAGAATACATTTGACTGTTCAAATATTCTATGCGCACTGCATATAAATTTTTCATATGATTGATATTAGATATAGTCTTAGGGTGTACAAATATTATGCATTGTCAATTGAAAAATAGTGAATTTTATTAATGAAAAATAGTAAATTTTATAATTAAAAAATTAATTTTTTATATAAATTTTAAATTTATTCACCTTTTATAAAAAAAAAAAAATGAGTACTATGCATACAATTTGCACACTTTGAAAATATGCAAATTAATTTTCTGTCATTATGACAACGACACTTTTTTGACCAAGCTTTTTGGTTTGAAAACTCGTCAAAAAAGTGGAGTCATACTTTGTTTCATACGTAGCTTTTTGATGGCTCGTGAAACATGGATTATGTGCACAGCCATACATCCGACTTAAAATCATGATGAAGTTAACATTCATGCACACACACGCACATGAAATTTTTTTTATAACTTGTCGGTAGCATCTCGCGCGTGCGGTGCATGGGATGATAAAACTCGTGGCCTAAATGAAAATTAAATTCTTTTTAGCATGAAAATTAAAGCTTACGGCCTAAATGCATGGTTAAGTCGTCGTTTCAATTCTTTTTACCTAAACTCATGGTATTTTAAGACAATAGAGCTACAGTAATGATCATGCAATTAGCTAGGACTATTCATCTGGACTGAATTTTTTTTCGACCTAGTCCGGAACCTGGATAATCGAATTCTGGTTCAGATTTTCGGTCCGGATTCGATTCGGGCCGAAACCAGCATTATAAAACCCAGACTAGTCCAGTCTGGGTATAGTTATGAAATCCGGGTTCCATGTTTAAAACTCGGTACCCGAATTATATATATAAAACAACCCGGTTAACTTTAAACCTCTCTCTCTCTCTCTCTCTCTCTCTCTCTCTCTCTCTCTCTCGTAAGTCGATTCTCTTCTCTGTCTAACTTCCCTCTCTCTTCTAAGTCCCAGCTAGAGCAATAGCTGCAGTACCAATCAACTCCTCTTCCATGCTGCCGCCATCACTCGATCTCACTCTGGGACTCTGCTCAGTTCCCAATTGCCTTTCCCATGGTCATGGTTGTGCATCGGATCAGCTTCTTCAACGCATTGTTAGTGCATGAGTGGTGTTTGGGTTGGCTAGATCTATCATGTTTTTTTTCTTTTTTTGGGGATCTGGGCGAGTTTCACTCTTCAAATTGGAAGCCCCCAAATCTCTCCCTCTCTCTCTCTAAGAGGAAATCCTAGCCACTGCATCGTGCTTTTTCTGTCATTTTCTCTCGTTGGACCACTGCAGTGTCATGACTACCATCATTTCTTTCTCATTGAACGTTTGGATCATCACCTTCGACAGAAATTGCCACTAGCCAATTTGGGTTTGTTTTCTTCTCTCTATTGAATATATTTTGTTCTCTTTTCGTTGATTTGGATATGTTTCGATGAGAATGTTTGAATAGAAAAATCTTTGAGGAGTACTTTTATGGGTTAGATTTGGATTTGTGAGTTTGTTGTTTGCTAATTTTCAAATCCTATAGCCAGTGACCATGTGAATCTGTAATGAAGTCGTACTAAGGCAAAAACTTCAGGTAAATTTTGGGCCCATGCTATTATAATGCCTCATAGTTGAATTCTGGGTCTGTTTTGTTCTATGATCAATGCCGGGTATAAAGTATATGTTGTTATTTTGCTAGATCTGCTCTTATTTGTTAAACATGGTTTTTTTTTAGCATTTTTGTTTTGATTATTCTATTTCTTGTATTTTGTTTCTACTATACTTTCTCTAAAGAAGATAGTGTTTGTATAAGATTTTTATTTTTGTTTTTTTTGCTATATGGAAGTGCTTTGCATCTTGTTTTGATATAGTTTCTTTCTGTCGCTTTGTAAAGTGTAAATGCTATTTGCATTTAATCAATCATGTCTATAATATAGTTTTTTGTTCAATAGATAAAGATTCCTATAATTGGTGGCATCTTACCAACATAATAGTGTAGTTTTGATGTTTTAAGATATTGAAATACCCATTTATTTACTACTAGTTGTAAATATCAATAAGTTTTTATTCTAAGCTAACTTTGTAAACTCTCAAGCCTAATCAAACCTTAATTGGGTTTGGTTGGAAACCTCAATCCCTGGTAGCTCACAAAAGCTTGTGTGATTTGAGATGGCAAATGAAACGAACTAACTCATCATTCTTGTGTTGATGAGAGAAGGTTTCAAATACTCTGGATAGTTTGGAGGTGAAAGCTTTTGTAATTTATCCTAAATTAAAAGAATGTTGGTGCAAGCTTGCTGCTTGCAGAAAAATTATGTTAAGTGTTATTTACAAATCCATAAGCACTAATTATCCTTAGGTAGGATAATAGTTATATTATTTCTCATTTGGTGCAAAGATCCTATTCTTCTGAACTAACCATTAATTATATGATTTGTGCAGCCTAAGGTTCATCTATTTGCTTCCCAGCTTGAGCCTGCCATGGCTTCTTTAGTTTCTTCAGCAGCTGATCCTTTTGCTATCCCTAATCCCGTTAACCATTATTTGTATCCTAGAATATTTTTTTTGTATAATTAGTTGACATTATTTGCAGCCTAGAATATTTTTATTGTATTATTTGTTGACATTATTTCCTTTTGAATAGACATGCAGGTGTGCTATGGGAAATTACTATATCTTGCAAAAAGACTATAGATATGTAATTTTCATGGGTCCTGCAGTAAAACATGATCATTAGATATGTAATTTTTATATATTGTAATTTTGTATTTTGTAATGTAATATATAAATACCAAATGATGTAATAAGTAGTTAATTGCATTATGTGTTGCATGCATTTTACATGATAAATATTGAATTTCTTTTCTTTAGATGCATGATAAATTTTTGTTTCTAACTTTAGTTATTTTTTACATAAAATTTAGTTTTTCATTTTGACATATTTTATTATTATGGACAATGTTCAACATAAATTGAATAGAATTTAATTATATTTTGGTTTTATATATTAAAAGAAATTATGCTTTTCAATATTTTTTCTTGAAAAAATTGTTGTAGAATATAGGCTTTTTTTAAAAAAAAGGTATGCCTTCCAAGTTTTTAAGATTATCTTTTTTCTTGAAAAAAGTTAGTAATATATTTTTTTGTTTAAAAAGAAAAAACCGGGTTCATTCCGGAACCCGGATTTCCGGGTTGTAAAAACCCGGATTCATCTGGATTTCGGCACGGATTAAAACCCGGGCTAATCCGGTCCGGAACCCGCTTTGGATTTTTAGATCCGGGTTCCGGGCATGGTATACTCCGATATCCGGTCCAATACCCATTTGAATACCCCTACATGCAACTGGCTACCATTATATTGAGAAATGCGATTCATCATTTTTTTCTCATCATGGTCTTAATATCCCATAATGTTGTATTAGTTGACTAAAGATTAATTATTATATTTTACTTATAAACCTATTATTTAATGCTACATAATGAGATGATAAATAGATTTTTTTCATTAGATTAAGGAAAAATTTTAAAATAGAATTTCGTGTGATGTCCTGTTTACACCCTTCAAAAATTAGAACTTGACACCTCAATATTTTGTAGATGAATAAAACGTACTCATTTCATATTATAAGATTAAAGCAAAATTTTATGAAATATTTTTAAATACGATGTACTCACTCACCCATAAGTGGCCGCAATTAGCACCACCCCAGTATAATTGCAACAGCCCCCATGGAGCATTGGTGTGGACCAGCCCAGTGCTTAGTGGTCCCCACCACCTGGAATTGGGGTGGTCTGCAAAGCAACAGATCTAGATGGATCCTTGCTAGATTTGGCATATTAGTGTTGAAAGAAGTCGAATTTGTGTTTGAACCGTTTGCATTCATGCAGAAACCAATCGATCCGTGCTTAAACCCTTCGCAACCATGCCAAAATCAGAAGGATTTGTTCTAGAACAAGCTGGATTTAGACAAGCGTCACTGGTTTTTCAACAATGCCAGCGGTTTTCACAAGAAGCATGGGGTTCGTGGTTGGGTTCCATCATATGCTATAGTAATTTTTCGGTCACCACCTTTAGAAGCTGGTAAAAAAAAAAAAATGTTCTTGCATTAAAATTTAGGGTAGAGTTTGTGAATTTAGTATTCGGGGTTTATATTTTAGTACTTTAGAATGTAAAAATTACATGGTGTGAATTGATTTATTTTTTTGTGAACATATAGAATCACTCTGTCGAAAATAGAGATAGGAGGGTACGTATAAATGTAACATTCATAGATCTTGAAAGAGGACCCTCTAATTAATCAAGTTCCAACCAGGATAATTTTATGGGTTACTGTTTCTTCGTTTCTCTCTTCAGCGAAAACACTCTTTGCTCACAAATCTAATGGATTACTATACGATACAAAACTGCAAGTGCACAATATCATAATTTTATAGTAAAGTGACGAGAAAAATGTCGTCCTCAGATATTAGTAACTCACTTTTAACAAATATCAAAATTATACTAATCTCAACTTTATTTAGAAAAGGTTGTTTCTAATTGCAATTTGAAATAAAATCAATTAAAAAAAATTAAAAGGAAAAGAAAACTATTGTTCGAAAATCAAATTAATGAGGAACAGAACTTCTAGGAAAAGAACTTCTAGGAACTATTGTTCAACTAATCTCTTACTATGTTTTTCGCATCTAACTAATTGGATTTAGTTCTCTTTATTTATTAGTAAAATCTCCAAACTCATCCAAAAGTCTTTTTCGATAGTCAATTAGAAATATTCTTATTCATCATTTTATATAAGAGTATACAAAAGTAAGAAAGTATTAAGACCATCGATTTCAAGACTACATAGGTTCATATAAATCTTTTGATCTTTATATAATTTACCTATACTAAAATATCTAAGTTGTACCCTATGATTCACTCTTTCGATTGTAAATCATAAAATCAAAATTATCTAATTTATGGCCAGTCAATTAGAAGTAATAAACACAGAATAAATAAGACAAATACAGAAAAGAATTATTTTAAATTAGTATAGAAAAATAAGCATAGTTTGAAATTAGATTACATTATTTTCCTATAATAAAGAAAATTTAGTTCATGCAAAAAAATTAAATTCAACATTTTTTTTTTTTTTTGAGAAGATCGAATAGAAGAAAATCAACAATAAAAAAAAATAGTCATTGCAGTCTGTTGAGAGAGTTTTTAGACAATAGGCTGCTAAAATTTATCATCAAATAGCACCGGTGACTAACTCTTATATTTGAGAGAGTTTTTAGACAATAGGCTGCTAAAATTTATATCTTCATTTTCTTTAAATTTGAATTAAAATTTTAAATGACAACAATGAAACCTAAAATTGACAAAAATAAATAAATTAGACTAAATTTAAAAACTAAGAAGTGATAAAATATAAGAAATTATGCAAGTCATCAGTTACCTTCTCTTCCCATCTGTATAGTCTCAACACTATCCTACCATGTGTTTTCCAACTTTTTCTTCATTTTTGACCGTCTCATAAAGAAGTGCCAATCTACTACTTTCTGGCCACCCATGACTGCCATGCACTGCACCACAAGATTTCGAGTAGGAGATCCTTTGGATCATAGAAGCATATAGTTGAAAAGAGTAGCACGTACGTCTCACGAATGGCCAAACCTCATGTGGATCTTAAGCTCCGCTAGATAAGGGGAGTCTATCACTGCCACATGTGGCATTTTTGGGGTCAGCGGCCACGGATCTCTTAGATCCTACCAACCTCCACTATTCTAGTGTGAGGCATGGTCTTCATGCACTCTCATAGTTGCTAGTAGTCGCCCGCCTACGATTCGACACTTCTTATGCTTGCTATCTTCCTATATTTTCTCTCATCTGAACTAAGGATTGTGGAAAAAAGGTAGTGAAAGTCTCATTTAGTCAATCCAGATCAGTGACATGAGTACATATCCATTCACTGTAGCTTCCAGTCATAGTATTATAGTTCGTTTATCAAACTATATCAAAACTGCTTCAAGCGGGTTCCCCTTTTGGGAAATGGGCAGGGGTTAGAGTTGTAATTGAGTCGAGTCAAGCCACCCTTCGGCTTCTCGAGCTTGGATCGACTCAAAATAATCAAACTCAAGATTTTTATTTATTTTTTATTCAAGCTCGACTCAGTAAGCTAAACTCCTAACTCGAGCGCAAGCTCGAGCTCGAGCTCAAACTCGTCCCACAAACGAGCCGAGCTCGAGCTCGAGCTCGAATTGTTTATTTTTTTTATTTTTTGAATGACATTTAATAATTAATAAATTAGATAAATAAAAAGATAACAAATCTAATATTGAATTCATACAACTAACAAGTAGAGCCTATATTGAATTATAATATTTTAAAAATTTATAAATAATTAATATCTAACTAGTTGATATTTTTTTCATAATGACAATAAATTATATGTCTATATATATTACTGATACATACACATAATATGATAGTATATATCTATTTCATATATGGTTCTTATGTAATAGTATATGAAATTATTAAATCTTATTGACTAATTATTTTACAAATTATAAAATATAGCTATGAAGTATATTCAATATATAGATATAAGAAAAAGTTAAGTCTTCTCTCTTCCTCTCTCTCTAGACAACGAGTGAAAAAGAAAAAAGAGCTGAAGTCCATAGAGTCCCAGTTTACAATACTAATAATGTAAGGGCGGTGGTCTTCCTAATTCAATTATCTGAATTGAGGAAGGTTCAAGATGGATTCTCTAGAAGAAAAGTGGAAGCATATCTTGCTATCTGGGGAGGACGATGAAAGTATAGTTTTGGATGTGGCTTCACTATCAGATTCTCTCAAAAAAGGTGAAAGAAGTTTGGTGGGTAAGTTGTGCACTGAAAGTGTGGTGAATAAAGAAGTGATATACAATACCATGTCCAAAGTGTGAAGAGTGAGCAAGTCTTTTCAGTTTCAAGATAAAAGTCCCAACTTGATCCTGATAACCTTCGAGAATGAAGTAGATATGGAGAAAGTGTATTCGGGAAAGCCTTGGTTGTTTGATAATAACCTTTTTACACTAAAAACATTTGATGGTTTGGTATCCCCTAAACACATAGTTTTCAAATCAAAGGCCTTCTGGATTCAATTATATAACCTGCCGCTTGTGTGTATGAACAAAGAGATTAGCAATTAGATTGATTCTTCACTTGGCAAGGTGCTTGACATTGATGCTAATGATGATGTCACGGGATAGAGACAGATCTTGAGAATTATGGTGGAGATCAGTTTTCATAAGTCTATTGCAACGGGTAGAATGATTAAGGTACAGAGCGAGTATGTGGATTCCAATGAAATATAAGAAGCTTCCCAAACAATGTTTTAAATATGGAAGAATCAATCATGATAGTCAAGGTTGTAAGGGTATGAGCAATGAGAATGGGGAGGCTATTCAAGATTAGTTTGGAATGTGGCTTTGTGCTAATTCAGTTTACAAAAGAAAGCAAACTGATTGATATAATAAAGATAGACAAAAGAGATGGACCAGTTTAGATCAACAAGGGTGGAGGAAAGAGTTGGGGAGGGAAGAGCCTAAGTTGAGGAATATTCTGATGAGGTAGGGTAGTATGCAGATTATTTAAGAGGATAGGGGAGAAAAAACAGGAGATCTTGTTGCTATGGATAATCTAAGGAAGGATAGGGATGTGATATTAAATTTTAGAAAAGGATAGCCAAGATAAAAGTGAAAAAGATGATGTTGATCTAGGGCTACAAAAAGTTAAGTTGGTTGAGGAAAAGAAGGCTAATGATTCCGAGTCTACTGATTTTCAAAAAACAGTTGAGGGAGAGGTATATGTATCGAGCGGGATGGATGAGGTTACCGTTAGCTAGATGGTTTCTGTACCCAAGCCCATCTTAACTGGTCCAATGCATGTGGATCTAACTGAAAGGCCCATTACTTATTTTATTGAGAAGGTTGACAGAGTAGGTGACTCAAATCAAAGAACTATGGTACATGTTGAGAACAAGAGAATAAGTACTCAAGGATGGAAAATGAAAGCTAGGCTACAAGGGATTCAAGGCAGTAGGGAGGTCAAGATTAATATAGTAATGAGAAGCACAACAAAAAGAGAAGTCTAGAGGATGAATTTTTCAAACTGTTAACTTTCATGAAAAGAGGGAAAGTGGTAGTTGTGGAAGATGACGTTAGGGTGACAAGTATAATGGCGGAGGCTATAATATAGCCCGGTCAGCCATTATGAAATACTTGAGTTGGAACTGTCAGGGGCTTGTGAACCCCAAAGCAGTTCATGATCTTTACTTGCTAGTCAAAGAAAAGAAACCCAACTTAGTTTTTCTCATGGAGACAAAACTAAGGAGTTCTAGTTTTGATTAGATTAAAAGGAAGCTTGGTTATGATTTTTGCTTTGTAGTCAAGCCATTGGGAAAGAAAGGGGTTTCAGCTATGATGTGGCAAAAGGAGTATGCAGTAGAACTTGTGAATTACTTGCAATATCACATTCACACGATAGTTACCGAGCGTGAGGTTTACATGGTTTTATAGACACCTAGAAACTAGTAAAACAAGTGGCATTTAGGCTCTCCTCCCTATGATCAGACCAAACTTTAATCAAGCTTGGTGTGTCATGGGAGACTTTAATGAGATATTGGCTTCTCATGAAAAATATGGTGGCAAACAAAGACCTAAAAAACAAACAGAGGATTTTAGGCATGTTGTGTTTTGTAATAGCCTGCATGATTTGGTTGGAAAGGGTGCTTGTTTACATGGAGCAATAGACAGGCAGGCTCTCATTATACAAAAGAAAAATTAGATCATGTTTTAGCCAATTCTCATTGGAAGAATATGTTTAAGAGGAATGGTGTGGTAACCTTAGCTGCAAGAAGACCAGATCACAGACCAATCTTATTGACTTGTCATAGAAAAGATACCTATACCTTGGAAAAAAATAATAATTTTAGGTTGAAGGAAAAATGGACTAAGGATGTGGAGGGGGGGAAGTAATCATAGAAAGTTGGAGTAAGGTGGTGGATGGGCATGATGGTTTCGAAAATATTAAGAACAAGTTTAATGGTTGTGCTCAAAAGCTTACAAAATAGAGTAAGTGAATGTTTGGAATTGCGGCGAGAAATATAGCTTATAACTTAAGTAATAAGTTCTACTATTAAAAAGTTATTTATTGTTTGGTAACCATATATTTAAAACAATTTCAAACATGTTATGTTTGTTTAGAAACAAATTAAAAAAGTACTTTACGAGGTAGAAATGATCATTTTCCTCAGACATACTTTTTAGCTTATTTGAGATTAAAAGTGCTTGAATATGTAATACTCAAACGACCTAATTTTTTCACTAAAGAGCTTTTAAGAATATTTAAACACTTTTTAAGACTCCTACCGCAACTCCAAATAGGCCCTAAGGGGAAGAATGCAGATTGTGCAAAGGAAATCCTGCTAAAAAAAGAAGAGCTCAAGAAAATGCAACATATTAAGGGCCTTCAGAATATTGCTGCTATCAAAGATTTACAAAAGGAACTCGATATACTTTTAGAATAAGATCTCAAGTGGAGGTAGAGAGCAAAAGTGAACTAGTACCAAATCGGAGACAAAAATGCTAGGTTCTCTCACCTATGTGCAACCCATAGACAAAAAAAAAAAAAAAAGAACCAAATTGGAGTTATTCATGATATGCAAGGCAGGAAATGGGAGAGCCACACTGATATTGCAGATGGATTTACTCAGTATTTCAAAGATATTGTCAGGTCCACAAGACCAACTAATGAAGATTTGAATAGCTGCCTATGTTGTATTGACACAAGGATGACTGAGGACATGAATAACAGATTGCAGAAGCCTTTCATTAGAGAGGAAATAGAAGAAGCTCTACATCAAATGGCACCTCTAAAAGCCCTAGGCCTCGATGGGTATAATGCTCAATTTTTTCAAACTTATTGGCATATTGTAGGAGATGAGGTATGTGATACCATTTTACATTTTGTCAATGGGGGTAGGATGGGTTTGGGACTTAATTCTACTATTATTGCTTTAATTCCTAAAGTAAAAGAGCCTTCCATTGTTAACCAATTTAGGTCTATTAGTCTATGTAATGTTTTGTATAAATTGGTTTCCAAAGTATTAGCTAACAGGTTGAGGCATGTATTGCACCTTATTGTCTCAAGCAACCGAAGTGCTTTTATTCCAAATAGACTCACCACTGATAATGTGATAACTACCTATGAACTATTACATTCTACGAAGACCAAGCAGAAAGGAAGAACAAGTGCTATGGCCATCAAATTGGACATGTCAAAGGCTTATGACCATGTTAAATGGAAGTTTCTGGAGGCTATTATGAAAAAGATTGGTTTTGGAGACAGATGGATAAAGTTAGTGATGAACTACATCTCCACTGTGAGCTATTCAGTTTTGATAAATGGAAGAAATGGTGGAGTTTTTCAACCTAAACATGGGATTAGGCAAGGAGATCCATTATCTCCTTACCTATTTATCTTATGTGTTGAAGGTTTTAGTGCAATGCTAAATCAGACTAAGAAGAAGGGAGAGATAAAAGGTGTTGCAACTACAAGAGGGGGGAATGTTAGTTATCTTTTATTTGCTGATGACAGTGTACTCTTTTGTAGAGCAACTATTGAGAAATGGCAAAGGATTCCAGGTTTGCTTCATGTATATGTGAAGGCCTATAGACAATGCTTGAATCAAGATAAGACAGCTATGTTCTTCAGCACTAACACTAGTATAGACAGACAGCAAGAATTAGTTAATGCAATAGGGGCCTCAACAAATAACAATTATGGAAAGTACTTGGATTTGCCAATTATGGTTGGGACGTCAAAGTACCAATCTTTCAGGGTCATTAAGGAGAAGATATGGACCAATATTTTGAACTGGAAGAACACTTTTCTCTCGCAAGCAAGAAAGGAAGTATTATTAAAAGTAGTAATTCAAGTAATCCTAACTTATACCATGCGTGTATTCAAGTAGCCAAAGAGGTTGCTGAATGAGATAATTTCGATGATGGGAAAATTTTAGTGGGGAAGTAGCAACAATCAGCAAAAAATTCAATGGAAGACTTGGAGGAGCATGGGGGTGTGACGCCCCCAAATCCCCACGCACGGACACGGGGAAATCGAGACGTCCGGATGATGACAACCCAGGTCACCACCCTATCGACGAGTGCCAAGTGTGTGTAAAAACAACAAATGTGCAAAAGGAAATGGAGCGGATAACGAAAGTCATATAACTAAGTACTAGAATTTTTCTTAATATAATACAAGCTATTTAAAACATACATAAATAAAATATTACATAACACAAATATAGTTTTAAAAACAACTACAAAGCATAACTTCAACTCAAAACTCCGGCGGAGCCGCATCCTCTGGCTCAGCCTCCTCCTCCTCCTCGAACCCTGCACCAAAATCTACGAAACCAAAAAATGGCGCCGCAGGTAAGTAAAATCCAAACACCACTAGATAAAAACATATAAAACTCAAACGATATGCATGAAGTATGCCCAATGCACATGTCTCATAAACCACATCTCAAAACCCATAAAAACATATTTTTTCACGCACGCCAAAAATCTCATTTGGCCCAAAAACATAACCTTTCCAAATATCACACCAAAAGTCACATTTGGCTCATATCCATCACAAACCATTATCCAATTAATCCGTATGCACCATGACCTGCCCCAGGGGTCATTCGCATACCCTGGCTCCAGTGCCACACCGCAGGTTATGACCACGCATGTGACACCTAACAAGCGATGCCCAGTTTCGTGCCCCGCGCGTTCGTAGCCAAGCATCCTCTAGCTCTCGCCAGCAAAGGGCCATGGAGTCGGTGCGTAGAGCGATGCCCGGTTCTGCGCCCGGCACGTTCGTAGCCAAGCATCCCCTAGCCCCCGCTCCCGTCGTTTTCCAGTGACAACGCAGGGGACGTCACTCAATTTATTACGCTCCCGAGTGACCAGAGGAGCTCCACCGAGATAATACCCCATTCCGGCTTGGGGTTGTGACACACACGCACCCGAAAATCCACTTACGCCAATAAAACAGGATTTTCTCAAATTTAAATAAAACGCACACGCATGCACCATGTAAATGCGATATCAATGCACAAAAAGATCAACCAACCATAAATCAATAAAACAAGCAACTCCGTCCTCCATCCATCCGACCCCCAACTCCTCGGACTCAGTCAGGAATCAGCCAACCAACAACAAATATTTATTGAATGAGCAAAGTATATTTAAATATAAAAGTAGAGTTTGGAAAATACTTACAGCGCTATATGGTATTTTTAGAAAGCTTGCGGCCTTGCAAACGACGGAAGGAAAGCAACGTAACAGTGAAATTTCACTGTGGCCGTGGGTTGTAAAATACCCACTTTTGAACGGGGACAAACCAAGACTCGAGATTGATAGGGAAGGGTCTAAGGATGTTTATGAAGCTAGTAGAAGTGGAGGTTGGTCGTGGGTGGCGGCAAAAACGGTGGTTGATGGCCGGATTTCCCAAAATGGAAAGCTAGCTCGTGGGAGTTGTTCCGGTGACTATTAGAGGCCAGAAATGGGTGGGTTAGGACGACAAGGAGTCGGTGATGAAGTGGTGAAGAGGTGGTGGCCGGAGGTGGAGCGACGGCGGCGGATCGAAGCAAAATTCGTGGGGCTTAAAGGGCTATTTCCGGCTAAACGGTGACATGGCTGGGGCTGGGATTCGGTGGGGTGGTGCGCCGGCTGGAGGGGAGTCGACCGGCGGGGGTGGTGTCGACCATGGTGGCCAGACGGCAGTGGGTTAGGGCTGATGGTTGAACGGCGTGAAGGAGAGGAGAGAGGAAGGGTCGACGCACGGGGGGCTCGGGGGAGAAAGAAAAAAGGGAGAAAAAGAAAGAAGAAAAAAAGAAAAAGAAAGAAAAGAGAAAAAGAGTAAAAGGAAAAAGGGAAAACAAATGACGTAGAAAAGAAATGAGGTCCAATCCTCACTCCGGAAACCAAAACGGATCCGCTGAAAACGACATTAAAAACTGTAAAACGACTAAATAAATTAAACACAACATCAAATAAATAAAAACCAATTTTAAAACGCAATAATTTAAAATAAATAAACCAATATATTAATTAAATTAAAAACAACCCTTCAGTGAAAATACACACAAAAGCGGATCATCACAGGGGGAATCTAAAAGGGATGGAGGATTGGGTTTTAAAGACTTGGAATCCTTCAATAAAGCCATTTTGGCTAAGCAAGTATAGAGGGTACTCAATAATCCAAGCTCTCTAGTTACACAAATATTGAGGCAAAAGTATTTTAAGAGGGATACAATCCTGAATGCAAAAAAGGGAACTAACTCATCTCTGATATGGCAGAGCTTGTGGACATCGATGAGTTGATTAAGGAATGAAGTACTTGGAGAGTTGGAAATGGTAATAGCATCAATATTTGGCATGATAAGTGGGTCCATAATTTAATTCCTATAAAACTTCATTCACCTACATCCCATTTGAGTAGAGACTCAACTGTATCTGAATTAATTGAAAAAGAAGAGTGCAGATGGAAGAAGGAAGAATTACATCAATTATTTCAAGAGGAGGAGGTGGAGCTGATTTGTAAGATCCCTTAAGTAAAAGAGATGCTTAGGACAAACTGATTTGGGGTTTTACTACAAATGGAGTTTTTAATGTGAAAAGTGCCTATTATTTACAACAAACTCTTATAGACAGATGAAGGGTGAGTGCTCTAGTGTTGTACCAAGGTTGATAGATTGGAAGCAGTTGTGGTCTTTAAATGTACCAACGAAGATCAAACTGCTTTGTACCAACGAAGATCAAACTGCTTGTGTGGAAAGCTACTCATAGTGTTCCACCTACTTTACAGAATTTGGCCAAAAGGGAGGTAGTTGACTCTGACCTATGTACTATATGCAAAGGGAGGTAGAATATATATTCAATGTAGTGTGGAGCTGTCCTATTACAAGTGATGTATGGGCTGTGTCTCAATGTCCAGCGCACAAATGGCCATATCTTTCCTAGACTTTTGTGCTTTATGGTTAGCTTTGTGTTCTAAGCTAGATGAGGATGCTTTATAGTTGGTTTGCTTCATAATGAGAAGGATCTTGATAAGGAGAAATATATGGTACATGGAAAGAGTTAGAGAGTCCTAAACATGTGGTGTTGGCAGCTGCTGCAGACAAGGATTTGTTCCTAAGTTCACTAATAATAGTAGGTGAAATTTCAACTAATGATACAAGTAATAAAGGTTCTACGAGATGGAAAAAACCAAGCTATGGAACCCTGAAAGAAAATTGGGATGCATTAGTATGTACAAAATAGAACAAAGTAGATTGTGGTATTATTATAAGAGATGAACAAGGTGACATTAAGGCTTGTGCTTGTACAAGCCAAAAGCCTATTGTGAAACCTGTGATGGTAGAAGAGTGATGGAAATTTGTGCTAACAGCCTGGGCTTTCAAGGGTTATTTTTTAAGGGGATTCTCAAAGCATAGTCAGAGCAGTATACTATGATGAATTGGTAAGTGCTGATTATGGCACCTTGATACATGATGCTCAAAGTATGTTATTGGAAAGACCTTAATGGCAGGTTGTTTTTGTACATGGAGAGGCAAATTGTGTTGCTCATCAATTTGCAAAGCTTGCATTATTTCATGAGAATAAGCAAATTTGGTTTAAAGATGGCCCAATGCAAATTATGTCTATTGTTTTGTTAGAACAATCTATGTAAAGTTGACAAATCTTTTTTCTGTCTTTGCATTTTTAAATCAATATAATGATCTAATGTTTCAAAAAATATATATTTATATATATAGACATAAGTAATTAGGTTACATATTATATATTTAATTATAAAAGTGCTATGTTTATATTATTAGCTAATACACACATATATAATTATATGTATATACATATACATAGGTGTATGTATATATTTATCAATATATGAAAGAGTTTTAATTTAGTTGAGCTAACAAGTCAACTTGAGCATAAACGAGTCAGCCTTAACGAGTCTTGGTTGAGTCGAATCGAGTTTTGTCAGGTATGTGTTATTTACTTATCGAGCAGATATCTGCTCTCATAGGTGAGTTTTTTTTTTTTCACCGAGTGGAGTTTGATTTGAGCTTAACCAGATGAGTACCAAGTGATTTATCGAATAGACTAGTACATTTACAGCCCTATGGAGGGTCAAGTCATTGCTCTTTTTTGTCTTTTGACTATGTTGTACTATCTGGCCTAGGATAAATGTTGGGGCCTTCATGTTTTTTTGAATAGAAACATCATACTATCATATAAATCAAAGGAATGGTGGAACGGGATTACAAGGTGGTCGATGGACCAGTTCAATCGAATTCTCAGCTAGATCTAATGATTCCTTAGCTAGAACGTGAGCAACCTGATTACCACTTCTCCTGAAAAAAACTACCTTCCATTGATTCAAGCTAGAGAGTACCACCTTAGTGTCTAACAAAATCATACCCACTCTATCCCATCTTTCTGCATGGAGGTTGATTCCATTCACAATCTGGAGAGCATCACCTTCTAAGATAAGAGAGTTCAAACCCAGTTCCTTGCCAAGGTAACTGCATGAAAGGCTCCTAGTGCTTCAACCAAGATAGGTTCAGTCATGCTGGAGATAGACAGCTTTTTAGTGACCAATACAGTGCCCTCATGGTCTTAGACCACCAGACCAATGCCAATTCTATTTTGGGGCACATCCACAGCAGCATCCCAATTGATTTTGATACAATCTGTTGGAGGAGGAGTCCACACAAAGGGATGAAAAGAAGCCACCTGAGTTATAACCACTTTTCTAACTTGAGCTGCCTTGAAATCTTCTAGGGACTGAGATGCCTGTTTCAAAACCAGGTTTGGGTGCAAGAAAGACCCCTCAAAGAGAAGCTTGTTTCTTCTTAACCATATGCTCCTAGCAACGACTGAGAACAGGTCAGGTAATTTTTGATCACATTGTAAAAGAAGGTGCTCATATAGCTCTTTGAAACTGACTTCCCTCAGAGAGCTTTTTTGAAAGAAAATGTGGCCTTGACTCTAAACATCCATAGCAGAACTGAAACTCCATAGAGCATGAGTGGTAGATTCCTCTTCCCTGTAGCAGATGGGACAGATAGGAGAATCCACTATCTTTTTCTTGAACAAGTTGAGCATGGTGGGAATCAAGGCATGCTCGCCAAAGGAAGGTCTTAGTGGCATTAGGAACCTGCAGCTTCCAACATTCAGTCCAATCTTTCTGGTTTTGTGTCCCTCTGGATGATTGTCGTCTGGACATTTCAATACTCTTTCTGCATATGATAGGCACTTTTGACAGTGGATGACCCATCTTTGGTGCCCAACCATATTAGTTTATCTTCAGCAACTGAAGAGCTGATCGGAATTTTTAGAATCATTGCAGTTGTATCAAAACCAAGAGCATTTGTAATCAGGCCCCTATCCCATTGCTTGGTCTCATTGTTTATCAGTCTTTCCACTTTATCATCTTCCTGTAGATTATGTACTGGAGATTGAACCATGTAACTAGTAGGTTGAGGCAACCACTTGTCCTTCCATATTCTGGTTTTCTGACCATTTCCAATATGCCATAATGAGCCTTTTACAAGTAGTCCTTTTGTAGCACAAAAGCTCCTTCAGATGAAAGATGGTCTATTTCCCACTTTAGCTTGGAAGAAATCATGTTCTGGGAAATATTTCATTTTAAGGACTTGGGCAGCTAGAGAGTTAGGGTATTGAACAAGTCTCCACCCTTGCTTTGCCAACAGTGCCAAGTTAAAGCTCTCAAAGTCTCTAATGCCAAGACCTCCTACAGCTTTCGATCTTCCCATCTGTCTCCAAGACATCCAGTGCACCTTTTTTTCATTTTGAAGCTGGCCCCACTAGAAATGATGCATGACTCTATTAATCTCACTCAATAAGGACTTAGGTAGTTTAAAGAGCCCCATGCCATAAGTAGGAAGGGTCTGTATCACAGCCTTAAGGAGTATTTCCTTACCTGCATGAGAAAGGAACTTATTCTTCCAGTTTCCTATTTTTGCTCTGATTCTGTCAATGATACCCCTGAAAGCAGCATTTTTGGATCTACCTATGAGTATTGGTAATCCAAGGTACTTTTCATAGTAAGAAGATGATCTAGTACCTGCAAGACTCAAAATGTATTCTTTAGTTGCTGATCTTGTGTTTGGATTGAAGAAAATAGATGTTTTTGTCTTGTTAATTTTCTAGCTAGAGACTTGTTCATAGAGGTTTAACAGAATATGGATAGAGGATCACTCCCGTGCATTTGCTCGACAGAAAAGCAAGTTGTCATCTGCAAAAAATAAATGATTGATGCTAAGCTTCCCCCTGAAAATTGGAAACTCGTGAATCATTTTGGAAACTTTAGCATGGTTAAGTAAATTGCTTAACACCTCAGCAATCAAAATGAATAAGTAGGGAGAGAGGGGATCTCCCTGTCTAATCCCTCTTGATGGACTAAAGCTGCCTTGAGTGTTTCCATTAACAAGAATAGAGTAAGATACAGTGGAGACACATTGCATAACCAGATTTATCCATCTATTGTTGAATCCCATCTTTGCCATGACCTTCCTCAAAAACTCTCATTCCATCCTATCATAAGCCTTGCTCATGTCCAGCTTGATAGCCATGTAGCCTTGCTACCCTTCGCCTTTAGTGGACATAGAGTGAAGTGTTTCAAAAGCTACAATGACATTATCAAGGATCATCCTCCTGGGAATGAAAGCACTTTGTGTAAGGGCAATGATGAGAGGAAGTATCTCCTTCAGTCTATTGGAGAGGACTTTTGAAACCACTTTGTAAATGACATTGCAGAGGGAAAAAGACCTAAAATCCAGAACTGTTTGAGGATTTTTGACTTTTGGTATTAAGACAATGAATGTATTATTAATAGGAGCAATCTCACCACCTCCATTTAAGACTTCCAACACTGCTTTAGTGACATCCTCTCCTACAACTCCCCAATGAGATTGGTAAAACAAAGCAGGGAAACCATCCTGGCCAGGAGCACCCGTAGGATTCATTTGAAACAGAGCAGCCTTTACCTCTTCTGTTGTAAAAATTTTGGAGAGATTGGAATTCATCTCTCTATCCACTCTATGATGGACATGACCCAAACAAACATCCATACCACTTGGATTTGGGGAGGTAAATAGCTTTTGGAAATATTGAGAGAATAAGCAGATATTTCTCCCAATCAGTAGTTTCATTGCCGCCAGCCTTGATAATCTTTTGAATTCCATTGTTTTTCCTCCTCTAATTAACACGCTTGTGAAAATACTTAGAGTTTCTGTCACCATTTTTAAGCCACGCCTGTTTTTCCCTCTGTTGCCATTTCAAATTCTCTTCCTCAAGAGCTTTGTCAATAACCTTCTTTAGTGCCTTGATAGCTACTGAATTTGTACCAGTGTTTGAGTCTTGCATTTTGGAAAGTTGGTTCAAATTAGTTTGAATGTCCCTCTATTTTTTCCAAAGAGTTGAGCTCCACTGTTTTAAAGAGACCTTGCATCTGTTAAGCTTCCTCATGACTGAATTAATTTTAAAACCTTGTTGAGTGTCCTGGCTAGACCAACTAGAATTAATGATGTTGTTGCAGGCTTCATGAAGGTTCCAGCTTGCCTCGAATCTAAAGATCTTCTCTCTTTTAGTCTCTGTGAATGGTCCCCACCTTCCTCTTCTTCTTGCATTGATCAATAAGGGTAGTGGTTAGAAGTTTGGGCAGCTAGAGCTTTGATACTGCATTCACAAAACAGACTAGACCACAACAAGTTTCCAAGGCCTCGATCCAATCTTTCTTTGGTGAAATGGGTTCCCTCTCTATTATTGCACCAGGTGTATTTTGAGCCTTCATAACCTAGGTCACTTAGGCCACACAGTCCACAACACTTCTGAAGGCTTCCATTTGAAAATATGGTCTACTAGTTGCTCCTACTTTTTCATGGTGATGCAAGATTTCATTGAAGTCTCCAAAGCATAGCCACGGTTTGTTCTCCTTAAGACTGATCATCTTCATCAGATTCCAACTATCCCCTCTTTTTGCTATTTCAGGAAATCCATAGAAGCCAGTGAGCAATATCTGCTGCATACCTTCCTGTTGAGTTAAGATCATCGAAATATGGTTTTGAGAATAATTCTCTAAATTGAAGTCCATATTGCCTTTCCATATAAAAGCTAAACCTCCACTAAGACCTCTGCTACCCACCACGAAACTGCAATCAAAACCCAGTTTGTTCCTCACCTCCTCCACCCTTTTCCTTCCACACTTTGTTTCCATTAAGAATATGAATTCGGGCCACTTTCTCCTCACTAAGAGGTTTAATTCTCGAATTGTACGAGGGTTCCCAAGCCCCGACAATTCCAACTAAGGCCTATCATTGTTGTTGTTGGGGCTGCATAGCAGCCTCCACCAATTCAGTTTTATGACTGTTTTCACTCAGGACTTCGTTACCTTTTGGTTTATTCTTTTTTAATGGCAAATCCAGTTGATTGTTCAAGCCTCTTTTATTACACCCCCTGCTTTTTGGGACCGTGTCCATAGGGATATAGTGGAATACGCCTCCCTAGCCTTCCTTTTCCAGGTGGCCCCTTTCTGCCTGGTCACAAAACCAATACGTATAGGCACAAGCAAACCTGTATGAGACCTATTAAGTTGCAGCTCTCTTTCCATAAATGGTGGTGGTTCAATATCAATATCAGGCAATATTTCATTTACAGAATATTCTTTACTATCAGTGGACTTTAATAGATTAGAGGGTTGACAGTTGGTAGTAATTACCTCCACCATAGGTGCATTCGAGGGCCCTGACTTTAAGGAGTTTCCAAATTTAGAAAGATCAAAACCCTCCTTAGTTTGGTTCCCCATTTTAGTGCTATTTTCCTTATCAGGATTGTTTGAGTTAGGTAGGTCCTTATTAATGGCCATGACTACTTCCTTATTCGCATCCTTACCAGAACTGGTTTCCTTATCCTTATCCCTAGAAGTTTCAGATTGCTGTCTCTGCTGTTGGTTCAGACCACCAGAGGTACCACCGTATTGTCGAGCATCAAAAATCTTAGAGTACATTGGTTGTGCCCGAAGCCAAGGACCAAATTGCAAGGGCTTGATATCATAGCCTTGTGTAGGACCCTGCTGTTGGATGCAGTTTTTTCGTTTATGGGCAATAATACCACACTGAAAGCAGAACGCCTGAAGTCTTTCATACTTTATAGAGATCCAGTGTTTACGGTTATTCAGTTCCACCCATTTTCCATGTAAAAGTGGTTTATGTAAGTCCACTGCAACTCTTATTCTCATACATTTGCCCCATGCAACTTGTTGCCCAGATGACTAACACAAGAGGGGGGGTGAATTGAGTTGTATTAAAAAAAATAACAATTATAAATCAAATATATAATATAAAATATAAACAAAATATGAAATAACAATAAATATAAAGAGTAAGGGTAAGAGAGAAGCAAACTCAGTATGTTAACGAGGTTCGGCCCCACTGCCTACGTCCTCGCCTCAAGCTACCCCTTGAGGATTCCCAAATTCACTATTCAACCTCCTTCAGGTGGAGATAGAAACCTATTACACCTTTGAACAACACCGCTACAAAGGATCCGTGTAGAACACCCTCTACACTTGCAATCACCTTACACGTGGTGATTCAACTATTCCCTGTGTAGAATACTTTCTACACACACAAGGGTTATACACACCCTTTTTCTGATACAAAAGCTGATAGTGGGTAGGTTATCAGAAAACACTCCTCAACGAGTGAAATAAGAACAATACAGCGCAAGCTATATCTCTCAAAATGAACAAGGATTAAGGCTCAATGTTTAGAGAAGAGAGAATGAAAGCTTTGAATGAATGTTGTATGCTCTTGGTGTTGTTAATGTGAAGCTCTCAATTGATCTATTTATAGGCATATGAGACTTCATATTCAAATTTAAAAAGATTCACATGTCAAAGACAACATCATTCACTTTTTCAAAAAATTCAAATAAAAGGTTCTTCTTTTTCAATTGTCAAAGACAACATCATTCATTTTTTCAAAGAATTCAAATAAAAGGTTCTTCTTTCTCAATTGTCAAAGACAACATCATTCACTTTTTCAAAAAAATCAAACCTAATATTTTACTTTTGGCATATGACAAAATGAGCACACTTTCATTTTCAAAAAATTCAAACCTAATCTTTTACTTTTTGTATAAGTCTAAAAAAGCATCAATCACTTTTGAAAATATTCAAATAAAACATGCACATGTGAAAGATGACAATCAATCATCTTTAATATTTTCAAAGTTCAACCCTTTAATCAAGGCATGCACATGCAAAAGATGACAATCAATCATCTTTCAAAATTTTCAAATTTAATTTTCAAAAATATTCATGCACATGTGGAAAATGTATTTTAATGCTTTATGATAAAATATTAATTTTGAGCATTAATCCTAATTTCGAATTTTGAAGAGATTTACAACATTACTCTATAATTTTAATGTGAACTTGTTCCCTTCTTGCTCATGCTTGTTTCCTTGATGTGCTTGACTCCATTATGTAGACAACTTGAGCTTGAGACTTCTTTATTCTTTGAATTCATTTGTTATCATCAAAATCCATGTGTAGATTTATAATCACATGAAACTTGAAATCTTGAGTTCAACAATCTCCCCCTTTTTGATGATGACAAATATTTGATAGAACTTAAAACCTATATTAATACTTAAGCTCCCCCTGAAAATATGCGTTAGTTTTTCAAGCAAAAGTATAAATATAATTCCAAGCATATATAACAAGTTTAGCAATTTAAACAATGTTAATGTTCTAGTCTAACACTTCTCCCCCTTTTGGCATCATTAAAAAGGATCCGCAACAAGAAAATGGACTGAAGAAAACGATGCGTTTAATAGTCACTGTAGATAGTTGAAAAATGGAGCCGTCCGTGACCCGACAAGTGCTGCAAAGCCTCGAGGCCTAACTCTATGAATTTAATACGGCTGAAGATTTAAACAATCGCCTGATGTTGTTGACAAACGGGATTGAAGGCTCCGAGTTTCTATAAAAAAATGATCATTTTCATCTATCGGATGCCAAAAAAATAATCACTTCTTGACCTGAGTTCTGTTTTTCCACAACGATAGAATGGCTGAGCAATTCTCTTCCACTAATGTTCCAGACTTGAATCAGGAACCCTTGACGCATCAATCATCAATCTGATAGGAGCAGTGAACCGTTTTTCTAGTAAGGCTGATTCTGAGATTATTGCAGAATCAAGAATGCTCAGTAATCAATATGCCGCCTCTGTTACGATCATGTCTCGAAGGTTAATGGCGAGGGTGAGTGAGATTGATCATCTTAACATGCAAATATCTGAGTTACGACAGAAGCTTGCTAATAAGGATAGTGAGAATAAAAGGCTAAAGCAAGAAAACCAAGAGTTGATAAAATTTGCAGATTGGTATGCTCATGATCTGCAACCACGAATAGAAGAGCTGGAACGAGAAAGGGTTCAGATACAAGGTCAACATCGGCAGATAACAGCAGAGGTTCATCGTTTACTAGAAAAATAGGGACAATCTACTGTTAATCTCGCTGGCTTAGTAAGAAAACTTTTGACAATGTGTGTCCAGCATATCTTGTATTTCTTTTGACTAAATAAGATTTGAAGAGAAAATAGTTTGTCTTATTCTTTATGCTATCTCTATAAAATCAGTCCTGAAGTTCATCTAATCCGCATCAAGTTTTCATCTCATCTCTATAACTCATTTGCATTCCTTCAGCATTCTCGTTTTAAGCCTTCTATTCTTTTCTCAATGGCTCATTCTTCTAACATTTCTCTAGATCCATCCATGAGGCATTCTGCATCTCAACCTCCTGTTCTTTCTGCAGCTACCATTGGTGCCATGTTGCAGCAAGAAAATAATAATCTGACTAATAAGTCAGATTCTGATGCTATTTATGACTTGGTGAGTCTTGGGACTCGCTACTCTTCCTCTATTGTGGCTTTTTCTCAGCGGCTACAAGCCAAAAATCACGAAGTTGAAAAGCTCAAAGAACAAATTGTTGTACTTCAACAAATTGTTCAAGAGTCTCACACAAGGGAAGGAATCATTCGGCAGAAGAATAAACAGTTGAAATCTTTATTAGATTCTTCATTCCGCTTGCCGGTTCCCATGAATAAGAATGACATGATATTGTATGAAGAGAATGAGCGTCTCAAACATGAGGCTAAGAATCTCAAATTTATGTAAAAGTATTAAAAAAAAATCTATCTCTATTTTTATTGACTCTGGTCTATCTTTTAAGAGATATTCATAGCATGCATCATACCTATTTCTCTTCTGATCATATATAATCTATCTTCTGGTAAAGGTTTTGTGAAAATATCTGCTAACTGATCGTGTGTGTTTGTGAACTCTAACATTATATCACCTTTTTGCACATGATCTCGAAGAAAATGATACCTTATTTCAATATGCTTAGTTCTAGAATGTTGTATTGGGTTCTTTGAAAGATTTATAGCACTTGTATTATCACATTTGATTGGAATGTGATTATACATGAGTTTAAAATCTTCAAGTTGTTGCTTCATGTAGAGAACTTGAGCACAACAACTACCCGCAGCAACATATTCTGCCTCAGCAGTAGATAGTGCAACAGAATTTTGTTTTTTACTAAACCAGGAAACTAATGCATGACCTAAGAAATGGCATGCTCCACTAGTGCTTTTTCGATCTATTTTACAGCCAGCATAATCTGCATCTGTGTAGCTGATTAGATCGAAAGATGTGTGCTTAGGGTACCATAACCCTAGGTTAATTGTACCACTAAGATATCTAAGAATGCGCTTAACTGCAATTAAATGTGATTCTTTTGGAGATGATTGAAAACGTGCATATAAGCACACACTAAACATAATATCTGGTCTACTGGCTGTTAAATATAATAAGCTACCAATCATACCTCGATATATCTTCGAGTCAACTGGCTTACCGGATTCATCTTTATCAAGTTTAGTTGATGGGCTCATTGGTGTTCCAATTTCCTTAGCATTTTCCATCCCAAACTTTTTCAGTAATTCCTTAATATATTTTGATTGATTGATGAATGTCCCACTTTTTGCTTGCTTAATTTGCAATCCGAGAAAGAATGTAAGTTCACCCATCATGCTCATCTCAAATTCTTCCTGCATAGTCTTAGCAAAAAACCTTGTGAAGGTTCTCCCAAAATTTGTTCAACTGGATGATCTTTCACAAATTTCCACTGTTTGGTTGCATCTTGTATTAAATTTTGATGATCTTTCCTGATGGCTCCATGTTGAACTTCCTCTATTGCTGTCTCTTTGTTGAGATTGAGACTTTCTGTGTTATTTATACCTTCTGTTTCTTCATCAATAGATTTCTTGGAGAGTGGAGAATTAGATTCATCAAATACTACATGCATAGATTCTTGTACAGTTAAAGTCTTTTTGTTGAATACTCTATAAGCTTTACTATTAGTAGAATACCCGAGAAAAATACCTTCATCAGATTTTGCATCAAACTTGCCTAAATTATCTCTGTCATTCAAAATAAAACATTTGCATCCAAATACATGAAAGTAACCAATGTTGGGCTTTTTCTCATTCCAAAGCTCATAGGGGGTTTTATCTAATTTAGACCTTAACATAACTCTATTTATAACATAACATGCAGTACTTACCGCTTCGGCCCAAAAATAACTAGGCAAGTTGTTCTCATTGAGCATTGTTCTTGCCATCTCTTGAAGAGATCTATTTTTCCTCTCTACTACCCCATTTTGTTGAGGAGTTCGAGGAGCAGAAAAATTATGAATAAAACCGTTTTCATCACAAAATGTTTCAATATTTTTATTAACAAATTCTTTTCCCCTATCACTTCGGATACTTGAAATAGTATAGCCCTTTTCATTTTGAATTCTCTTGCATAACTTGGTAAAGGCATTATGTGCCTCATCTTTATGAGCAAGAAAGATGATCCAAGTATATCTAGAGAAATCATCAACAATAACAAATGCATAATATTTTCCTCCTAGACTTGCAACTCTATTTGGTCCAAAAAGATCCATGTGTATCAGTTGCAATGGTCTAGTAGTGGAAATATGTTTCTTAGTTTTAAAAGAAGTTTTTGTTTGTTTACCAAATTGATATGCATCACAAATTTTGTCTTTAAGAAAATATATTTTTGGTAAACCTCTCACAAGATCATTTTTTGAAAGTTTGGAAATAAGTTCCATGTTGGCATGACCTAATCTTCTATGCCATAACCAACTAGTTTCATTTTGAGCTGACAAGCAAATAGCATCTTGTGAGGTAATTTCTTCAAAATCAATTGTATAAACATTATTGTTTCTAAAAGCAATAAAACAAATATTACAATCATGATCATTCAAAATAATGCATTTATCCATTTTAAAAGTAACTGTAAATCCTTTATCACATAATTGACTTATGCTCAAAAGATTATGTTTTAAACCTTCAACAAGTAGAACATCTTCAATTATGAGAGAAGATTCATTACCAATTTTACCTATTCCCACGATCTTCCCTTTCGAGTTGTCTCCAAATGTCACGTGTCCTTCTTCTTTAGATCTAAGATCAAAGAACTTAGTCTTGTCTCCCGTCATGTGTCTTGAACATCCACTATCTAAAAATCACTTATTTTTGCTTGTGGATGACTTCATGCATACCTATAAAAACAATTAAAATGATTTTTCTTGGTACCCAAGTTCTTTGGGTCCTTTATTTATTAGTATTAGAAGAAACAAGATTTTTAGGTACCCATATGGCCCTAATAGTCATTGTATGATTTCTTCTAATAGGACAAGTATGATAATTATGACCATTTCTATTACAAAAATTACAAATAGCATGTGACATATATGAAAAACTTGAATGATTATAATAATATCCTTTTTTGACAAAATTATTTTTATGAAAAGAATTTTGAATATTAGTCTTTGAGGTAGAATGATTATCAAAGAAATTTTTATAAGGTTTGTATTTTTGTTTTGGCATATATCCCAAACCTGCCTTGTCAAAAACACATCTTTGACTACCAAGAAGTTTTTCAAAATTTCTTTTTCCATTCGTAAAGTTTTCAACAATATTTTCTAAATCGGTTTTCTTCTTATTCAATTCAAGATTTTCATCTTTCAAAATGATACTTTCTTTTCTTAAAATTTCAATTTCGTTTGTTAAAGAAGAATTTTTCTTTTTCAAAGCAGTATACTTTATACCCAATTTTTCAAATTCCTCATAAATCTCTTCTAAAACATTTTGCAATTCTTCATATGAAGGATTTTCAATATTATCAAGATTTGTTACCTCAATGTCATCTTTAGCCATAAGACAAAGATTTGCTGATTCTTCATTGCTTGCTTCACTATCTGAGCTACTTGAATCATCATCCCATGTAGCTTTCATTGCTTTCTTGCCCTTGTTTCGATCTTTCTTTAGCAGAGGACAATCTGGCTTGATATGACCAGGTTTATTGCATTTATAACAAATTAAAGTGTCGTTTTTACCTGAATCTTTCTTGGAAAACTTTTTGAAAGATTTCCTCGGAGGAGTTCTATTTTTCTTCAAGAACCTCTGAATTCTTCTTGTTATCATCGCAACTTCTTCATCTTTATCGTCATTTTCCTCATCTTCATCACTTTCACTTTCATGAGGAACAGCTTTAAGTGCTAAGCTCTTCTTTGGCTTTCCTTCTTCTTCTCCTCTTTTCAATGTGTACTCATGGGTGATAAGTGACCCGATGAGTTCATTGACTTCGAGCTTCTTGAGGTCTCTAGCTTCAAGAATTGCTGTAACTTTTGATTCCCAACGTTTTGGTAAAGAGTTGAGAATTTTTCTTACTATCTCCACCTTGGAATAAACTTTGCCAAGAGCTGTCAAACTGTTTATGATGTTAGTAAAACGAGTGTGCATACTAGAAATAGATTCATCATCATTCATCTTAAACATTTCATATTCATGAGTAAGAATATAAATTTTTGATTCCTTGACTTGCGAAGTTCCTTCATAAGTTACTTCCAAGTTATCCCAAATTTCCTTTGCCGTAGCGCAATTCATTATTCTATTAAACTCATTTCCATTAAGAGCATTATATAATAAATTCATAGCAGTTAAATTTAAAGTATAAAGTCTATCGTCTTCACGATCAAACTCTTCTTCTTCCTTTTTGACCTTTACTCCACCAACCACTTTTGTTGGAATATAAGGTCCATTTACAATACATTTCCATATTTCTCTACCTTGAGCTTGAAGAAATATTCTCATTCTAACTTTCCAGAATGAGTAATTATCTCCACAAAAGAGTGGAGGCCGACTACTAGATTGACCTTCACCAAATGAAGCTGCAATGTTAGCCATAAGATCTTAACTCAAAAGATAGTTAATCTTATAATAGAGCTCTTAGCTCTGATACCAATTGTTGCCCAGATGACTAACACAAGAGGGGGGGTGAATTGAGTTGTATTAAAAAAAATAACAATTATAAATCAAATATATAATATAAAATATAAACAAAATATGAAATAACAATAAATATAAAGAGTAAGGGTAAGAGAGAAGCAAACTCAATATGTTAACGAGGTTCGGCCCCACTGCCTACGTCCTCGCCTCAAGCTACCCCTTGAGGATTCCCAAATTCACTATTCAACCTCCTTCAGGTGGAGATAGAAACCTATTACACCTTTGAACAACACCGCTACAAAGGATCCGTGTAGAACACCCTCTACACTTGCAATCACCTTACACGTGGTGATTCAACTATTCCCTGTGTAGAATACTTTCTACACACACAAGGGTTATACACACCCTTTTTCTGATACAAAAGCTGATAGTGGGTAGGTTATCAGAAAACACTCCTCAACGAGTGAAATAAGAACAATACAGCGCAAGCTATATCTCTCAAAATGAACAAGGATTAAGGCTCAATGTTTAGAGAAGAGAGAATGAAAGCTTTGAATGAATGTTGTATGCTCTTGGTGTTGTTAATGTGAAGCTCTCAATTGATCTATTTATAGGCATATGAGACTTCATATTCAAATTTAAAAAGATTCACATGTCAAAGACAACATCATTCACTTTTTCAAAAAATTCAAATAAAAGGTTCTTCTTTTTCAATTGTCAAAGACAACATCATTCATTTTTTCAAAGAATTCAAATAAAAGGTTCTTCTTTCTCAATTGTCAAAGACAACATCATTCACTTTTTCAAAAAAATCAAACCTAATATTTTACTTTTGGCATATGACAAAATGAGCACACTTTCATTTTCAAAAAATTCAAACCTAATCTTTTACTTTTTGTATAAGTCTAAAAAAGCATCAATCACTTTTGAAAATATTCAAATAAAACATGCACATGTGAAAGATGACAATCAATCATCTTTAATATTTTCAAAGTTCAACCCTTTAATCAAGGCATGCACATGCAAAAGATGACAATCAATCATCTTTCAAAATTTTCAAATTTAATTTTCAAAAATATTCATGCACATGTGGAAAATGTATTTTAATGCTTTATGATAAAATATTAATTTTGAGCATTAATCCTAATTTCGAATTTTGAAGAGATTTACAACATTACTCTATAATTTTAATGTGAACTTGTTCCCTTCTTGCTCATGCTTGTTTCCTTGATGTGCTTGACTCCATTATGTAGACAACTTGAGCTTGAGACTTCTTTATTCTTTGAATTCATTTGTTATCATCAAAATCCATGTGTAGATTTATAATCACATGAAACTTGAAATCTTGAGTTCAACACTCCATCAGAGTTAGCATCCACTCTAATGACATGGCCAACTGAGGAACCCAAGTGCATACCCACTTCGTCTGTCATTGCCCCCCATGGCAATCCGTGTAGTTGGACCCAAAATGGTTCAAATTGAAAGCTTATGGCATTTAAAGAATCATCTTCATCTATTCCAAGAAAAGACACCAGATTTCTGTCGAAGAACCATGGGTGGCCCCCTAGCACTTTTTCTTTATCACCCAGAAGCTAAAATTCGATTAGGAATTTATGTTCTCCTAATTCTTTGAACTTTACCCATCCCTCCAATCTCCATACTTGCGACATTGTTGTTCTGAAAGCTTCGCTATTCAACCCTTTCTCAGTCAAGACTCCCCCAACTATGCAATGTTTTCTACGTAAGAGATCCTTCTTAGACCTAGTAGAAGGGACTTTTAGAACTTCGCTTTTTGTAGTAGACAGGTTCAGTCTTTCCCATCTCTTCACAAGGTCTTCTTCCTCCATCATGGATTGGAACGTAGGTGTCAGAAAAAAGGAAGCCAGGCTCTCGGAGAAGAGACAAAACCACCCTGCACCAGCAAGGGGACTAAAACCTTACTCTGTCTCAGACTCTAACGAGAGAGAGAGAGAGAGAGAGAGAGAGAGAGAGAGAGAGAGCAAGTTCCCCGTCAGGGCCTTCATGTTATCTCTTGTATCTTATAACTCTTTTATATATTTACAATATGCATGGTTATAAAATAAAATAAAAAAATGTTCCAACCGGGATATCTTTCTTCATTAATATTATAATCTTATAATTATACAAAACCACTCATTATTATTTTTCTTAATGGCATGGTCATTAATTAAAAATCGTATTTATTTATTGTTGTGGGCATTGTATATAGTTTTGAATAAATAAATTCTAGCACTAGTCTTTCTCATTCTATGAGGAAATTGTTTTTTCTGATCATATTGTTCTGAATGATGGAAAACCATGCACACTGTCAAAAATATTTCTAGCACCCACATATTGACTAATAATGAGGAGCAAACATCAAAACACAATTTTCTGGTCTCGCCCAACTGGTGTGGGGGAAGAATCACATGTTTATTGTACGTATAGCTGACGTCCTTGCAAAATATCATGCATGATTCAATCTTTTTCAAAATATTCACTGTTTTGTCAATTAATTTGGTATTGATTCATTTTAAGAAAAATCAAAGCTTTTGTTCTTCTTCTGCCTAAATACATCTTATTTCCTTATAAATTATACGTATATATATATATATTATTTCCTTATAAATTTTGATCTCATATTAATTACCATAAAAGGACAAATGTCGTTGCTCAAAACCTATGTGTCTGTCCAATTTAGCTTATCTATCTACATAAACATGACTAACATATTGATGGAATATATATACAGCTTGCAAGGTTTAAAATAATGTGAGGCCAAAGACCCTCGATTGATGCAACACTGGATGTATCGTAACGAGCGAGATACAAACCCTTTATTAATTATGCATATGGTAGATCTATTAAAATAGATGGGTCAGCCTCAGAAAATGTTAGGGGGTTTCGTTAATTAAAAAGCAAATTAATGACGTCTTTTAATTTGAGTTTTCAGTTAGAGCAACCATCTTACGTACATTTTGAATTTTTCAAGATTAAAAATTATTGCGGAGAATAATAATTAACCTCGTAGGCTTGTAAGCAATGAGAAGAGAAATTCATGTACATTTGAAGTGGGCACTAAATATTACATAAACAAAATTAAAGATGCTGACTTACAAGAATTCCGTTTCTCGTGATGTACGTACATCGAATTCTTTAACTTCATCTTAAATATTTCATGCCTTATCAAGTACCCTCATGCTGATTTCAAACACTTCGAAAAAGATCCAAATTGGACCTCTTTTTCATTTCTTCGTCCTAAAGCAGCTAGTACTGTCAATGCTGGTCGATAGAATTCATCTCACCATTACAATCTTTTTAAATTCTGATATAAAATATAGTAAATAAACAATTTAATTTTTTTAAAATTTAAAATAATAATAATAATAAAAATTAATATTATAACCATATTTTTTTTAATTTTTAATTTTTATGCCAATTTATCACATCTGAATTTATTATTTAAATGGTACTTAAGTAAGAAGCGGAAAGTCAAAAATGGTTGCTCTGTGCGCAATAATTCTACTCATGTCTACCTGAAAGGAAGAAAACTCGCAAGCTTTTTAATCTTCGTACACATTTACCACCCTATCATGCGAGATTGGCTCCGTAGGACCGTACGTCCATATGTGGTTATTATCTTTTTCTTTTCCTTTTTCTTTTCTTTTTTTCCCAAGCAAACTTCTTTAAAATGAAAGATAATACATGTTAAGGGAGTGGAGTTCCCCAACAAATACTCCAATATAATAATCACATTGTAAAGGTGGTAAAAAAAAAAAAAAAGATTTTGAGACTAATTTCTTGATCTCTACCTAAGCCCTATAAAGAGAGTACTGTTTTAAAAGACGTTCTGAAAGTAAGTTACCGCTAGAGGTGGTGCAAACAAGTACACTGTAATCTATTGTCTTAAGATATATTTGTTTAGAGAGATCCTTAGTCCCTTTACCAAGATCACCATTTAAGACAAGTGATAACCTGGATAAACCGGCATCAGAAGAACAGATCTGTGACGGAGAAATAGTCAAACCATACGTCTAGAGAGGCATGTGAGGTCCACACGCTAGTGGTATAGAGGTGGGGTCAGGCCAATCTTAAGGATCAGATGGAGGTGAATCTGTTGATGCAGTGCATGTAGTCGGCATAAGTGTTGAAGGGCGGCAGAGCATGAAGATCACGCATAGAAACAAGCTATGCATTAGGGTCACGCGTCGATATTTTGGGTGCAGTTCTGCATCGTCCTAGTAGATTAACGGCATGAGAACATCATAGTGGGATGTGTGTCATACGTTCATGGTTGGAGTGCAATATATCTGACAAAATCTGAACCGATGAAAAAAAAATTACCATAAAAGCATATTCACAAATAGGTAGTAAAAAGGAAGAGGAAAAGAAAAAGGAGCTGGATTATATCCCTCACTGAGCCTCGGCATCTCGATTCCCCCCCCCCCCCCCAATCTGACTCTCTCTCTCTCTCTCTCTCTCTCTCTCTCTCTCTCTCTGAATCTTCCCGAAACCCTAGCCTCATCCCGTCGTCGTCGTCATCCACTCATCTCGTCGCCGCCGTCATCCCGTCGTCGCCATCATCCCATCGTCGCCGTCATCCCATCGTCGTTTCATTTGGTCATCCTCAGAAACACTACAAATCAGGTTAGTTTTTGATAAACTCCTCTTCCATTTCGGTTTCTTTAGTTTATGGTGTGGTGTTTTTAGTTGGTGTGATTTGTTTGGTGTGGTTTCTGATTTGGGTTTGATTTGTTTAGGGTTTCTGATTTTGGGTGTGATTTGTACAAATTTTGCAATTACAGTTGATTTATGTCTTTTATTTGCTTCTGCTTATTGAGTGGCTGAAAGCACAAATGGGAAATTGTGCTGTCGTGAACTGTACCTTTTCGTTTTGCTGCTGAAAAACAGTAGGTATTTGCCCTTGTTTATTGTTAGTTGATTTAAGCTTATTGGAGCTTAGACCCTAATTTTGATGGTGCTGGCCATTTATTTTTATTGTTAAAGATTATGTCATGTAGCAAGTGGTCATGCATTTGAGAATCTTTTGAAAATGATAGATAATGGCCTCCTAAAATATCACATGAATCAATGTGTGTACTGTTGCCAATTGCTTGGATAGATAAGATCCAGCATCATGCTAAATAAATATATATATATTTTTTAAAATATTGACCTTTTAATTATTATTTTTTAAAAATATCAACCAAAAAAGTGGGAGTGGGAGGGAGGTGTGTGAAATACCTGATTTAAATGTAGGTGCTAAAAGGGGGGAAAAAAGAGCTTGCGCCATGGAAGAGGTATCAAATAAAGTTCATCTTAAAATTCTGTTCTTTTTATTATTTCTTAGAACAATAAATCCCATACTCCAGATATATGGAGGCAGACTGACCTTGAACCCTGAAGTTCTTCCAGAAGGAATGTCATGAAACAGTTGGCACCCATTATGCTGTATTTCACTGTATTGGACAACGAATAAAGTTATAAACCTTTTGAAAATACTGTCACTAGCTTAAAGCTTCAAAACATCATTTCTCAATTATAAAGCATGCTCCAATTAATAGTGATGAGATCAGCCAACTAAACAAACACCATATCGAAAATCATGTAACTTTGTAATGATTTTTAACCACACCTCAGACGTCCATGGACTTGTTCAGATGCATGGACAACTTGAGCACCGTGCACATAACCTAATGCCTGCAAAAGCATAAGTAGTTCCAAAGAAAATTTAAAAAGGGAAATATTGTGAATAACTGTCTTTAAGAAGGCAAACAGTCGATAAAAAAAAAGAGGCAAACAAGCAGATGCATGATCCTTGAGGGGAGAAACACTGACTCGTATCATAACATATTTCATTTGATTACATGCAAAATATAAGGCATAATCCAAGAAGAAATACAGCAGCCAATACAACAGGTCCTTTTTTTTTTAATACGTAAGAGGTCAATGTTTTTTTAATACACGTGTTAATCCTGTATATGTGAGTTACTTCTTTTCCCAACGTGGGATTGAGCTATTGAGGTGGTCATGTGCAAAGTCATCGTTCATGTCATCGGGAGGTCTCCGTTTGCTTGAATTTTGTCTGAAGTTTTTTTTTTCCCTACCCTTTTATTTATTTATTTATATGACCAGACTTTTCTCTAAGTAAGAGAGTATTAAATAAAATATAAATAATATTATATAAAACCAGGAAACATCGATTAAGAAAACTCACAAATAATCAACAATAATGTAGCAAGTACATGGTGGTCACACACCCTGCTCAATAGGACCAATCCTTACCCCCTTGCAATTAAATTGTCTGAATAGACACTTCAACGCAAGTTAATGACTGGCTTTTATTATTAGGTGTGGGTTAGGTATAACTAGACCCATATTTCTATTTATAATTCATTTTTATCATCGTTCTTTCAATATCATATCTTATGGTATCAGATGATTGATCTATAAATTGAATATAATAAATAATTTTTAATTATTTCATACACAACCATATACGATAATAATAAAATAGATTTGGATACTCCAATGGTTTATTATTTATATTTATAACATTGGAGTTAAAGCCAAAACAATTGTTTTCTTGTTTTCTATACTTTTTTAAGCCTTATACTTTTCTATACTTTGTATCCATCTTTTCTTTTCTTTTGTGGAGATCTTTTCTTGCCTTTTTGCATCTTCTCAGAGTTAAGTATAATATTTTGCTCTAGTATTCATAAAATTGTAGATTATCATACATGAACGTTCTTAAGGGTTTACTAAGTTTATTGTAGATTATTGTTACAAGCTGGTAATACCTCTTATACATCATACTTCAAAATTAAAACTCTTGGCACCTGGACTGAGTTTTCTGCATGAATTAATTTACTTTTTTTTTTGTTGTTGTTGTTGTTGTTGTAACTTTAACAGATGGAAGAAGATTCTGTGAGCTGTAATGTCGGTATAACCCAAGGGGTTGGCGACTCCTCTTCTATTCCATTGGATGTAGAGGAGCTTGGGACTCTTCCAACCCCTTCTTCATCCACACATACACAAGAACCTACCCGTTCCATCCCACCTTTACCCAAGAAATCCAAAAAAAAACCTAGCAACCAATCTGTGGTATGGAAACACTATACTAGAGTGCAACCTATTGACCACGATAACCCAAAAGCTCAGTGCAATTATTGCGCTAAGCTATACAGTTGCCACTACAAAAATGACACTTCATCTATGTTACACCACCTCCAGAATGCATGTGAAACTTCCCCTCTTAGAGTTAAAGGACTTGGAAGAAGTCAATCCTCTAGTGTTAAGAGGGATGCGGAGGGAAGAGTGTGTAGTCCACAAGTCCTAGTAAAGTACGATGGAGAAAAACTTAGGGTGTCAACCGCTAAGTATTTTATTAGATGCAAATTGCCTTTTAGGCTTGTGGAGCATGAAGGTTTTATTGAATATGTAACGGATTTAGAGCCTCGATTTACTTTGCCATTCCGAGGCACTTTAAAAAGGGATTGTATTAAACTGTATAAAGAAGAGAAGATACAATTAAAAAAAATTGTTGGATGGTCAAAGAATTTGTCTTACCACCGATACTTGGACGTCGGTGCAAAATCTGAACTACATGTGCATTACCGCACATTTTATTGATTGCAATTGGAGATTGCACAAAAAAATACTTAAGTTTTGCCAAATTCCTGACCATAGGGGCGAAACCATTGGGAGAGTGTTAAACTCGGGATTGCATGAATGGGGTATTGATAAAATTTTAACCATCACAGTTGATAATGCATCCTCAAATGATGTTGCTGTTGATTATATGAGGAGGAGAATAAAAGACCATGATCGTACTATACTGGGTGGTGAATTTCTTCACATGCGATGTGCTGCCCATATATTGAATCTGATTGTTATGGACGGCTTGAAGGATGTAATTGATTTTGTGTCAAAGATTAGAGATGCTGTCCGGTATGTGAAATCCTCACCTTCAAGATTTGCCAAGTTCAAGGCTTGTGCGGTAAAGGAAAAAATTAGTGGAAGGATGATTTGCTTGGATGTTCCTACTAGATAGAACTCTACATATTTGATGTTGAGTACCGCTGAAAAACACAAACAAGCCTTTGAACAATATGCGTTTGTGGATGACCAATTCTTGAACCCCACTAGCAATGATTGGAAAAATGCACAGATTTTTGTGGAGTTGCTGAAAGTTTTTTATGATGTTACATTAAGCATTTCTAGTTCTTTGTATGTGACAGCTAATGTTTATTTTGAGCAACTTTGCACAATTGAGGATACATTAAATGATATGTGCTTGAGTGATGATATTATCACTAGTACTATGGGCATAAATATGAGAAACAAGTATGAGAAGTATTGGGGTAGCACAAATAGGTTCAACTTGATGATATATGTTGCTTTTGTACTTGATCCACGATATAAAATGATGGCAATGAATTTCTGGTTGCAAAAATGCAGAGGGTGTGAGTTGGCGAATAAGATAGAGGACAGGGTTAAACTCCTTTTAGGCCGCTTGATTGAGCAGTATAACACATTTCGTGTGGCTAGTGGGAGGAGTTCTAATGTGGCTCAAGGAATGCCAAGCAGCACTAATATAAATATTGGTAATGAGCCAGCACCGGTTCCTACTAAATTTAAGATCATGTTTACCAACTTTCTTAAGGAACGGTGTGTTACGGAGTTTAGATCGGAGCTAGATAGATATTTTTCTGAGATGTGTATAGACGACTCGCTCGGTTTTGATATCTTAGATTGGTGGAGAATTAATGCCATTAACTATCCTGTCCTTGCTGAGGTAGCACGTGATGTGTTAGCCACCCCCATTTCCACTGTTGCCTCGGAGTCCGCATTTAGTACTGGAGGATGCATATTGGATCCTTTTAGGAGTTCCTTGTCTCCATAAACTGTTGAAGCTCTCATTTGCACTCAAAATTGGTTAAGGACCAAACCAATTAACATTCGGGATTTGGAAGAATACATATAGTCGATAGACCTTGAAGGTAAGTTTGAAACGTGAAATATTTTTTTTAATATCTATCTAATTCGGTTTATTATCCATCTAACTCAATTTTTAATTTTTTTTAGACGATCATCTAGCTTCATCTTCAACCGAGGCTGATGTGAATCTCCATTCCCACTCATGCTGAAAAGTTTATCCTTGGTTAATCTTCAATGGAGGTAAGAGATTTTGTGCTTGTCCTTGGTTGAGTTCCAAAGAGTTTATTGATTTGGTTTTATCATGTAGGTTCTGGATGGGAACTTCTTGCTTCGCACCGAATTTCATCCGCTGATAAATGGTTAGAAAAATATGAATCTCCAAAACTGATCTGTGCATGCTTGCATGCATTTAGTTAAAAAAAAATTTTTGTTTACATGGATTTAGTTAAAATGGTAATTAGTTGTTTCTAGCTTTATTTACTTTTGACAAAATTTAGTTTTTTAGTTTAATATTTTTATTATTATAAACAATGTTCAATACATTAATATTATGGTTTTCAACATGACTTCTGCTTTTATATATAAAAAAATTATGCTTTTCTAACAATTGTTTTTTTGCTTGAAAAAATTTAATAACATATGGGCTTTTGTTAAAATTAAAAAAAGTACAACCCAGAATCTGAATTTATGGATTCCAAAAATCAAGTTTTATCCAGGTTTTGAGCCGGATATAACCAAGTATCCAGCCCATAACTCGGGTGAACAGTCGGAGTGAGATATAGAGAATTTTAAAGTAGTACACTAGTACTTAAAATAGAAAAAAAAATGATTTTTAGCTAAAATTCAGCCAAACTTTTGTTCAGCACAATGTAAATGCTCAGAATGAATAGTAATAACAAACTGAAACATCTCTCTCTATGTCATTTTAAATCACTTTCTACTTGTGAAAATGGGAACGGAACCTTCAGCCGAGAGGTGAATGCGAGATATGTTGGCAATATCGGATCAATATATATGTTATACATTTATTATTGCAATTAATGATGATTTTGGCATGTTGTGGTTGTACTGTCAATTGGGAATGTGTCAATTCACTGGATTTGATATTAGTTTAATGATACTTTATAATAATACCACTCTTGGAAAACAACTTAGCGTCTTACATTATATAAATCTATTATCTAATGATACTTTGTAACTAAAATTTGGTCCTCTTATATATTATCATGCATATGGTCCTCTTGTAAATCTATTATCTTGCATATGGTCCTCTTATATATGATCTGTGCATGCTTGCATGCATTTGTTTGTTAATTTGTTTGTTTTTCGGATAACTGGAAGAATACTTGTGAAAATAAGAACTACTACGTGCTTGAGTTGGCATTTTATGTTGGCCTTATTTTCATGCATGGAATTGACTATAAAATCTGTGTCTTTTGTTTAGTATGGACTTTGTGGGCACAAGGCATTTCTTTGAACTTGATTCCTATCATTCCATGCATGGACGTGTCAATGATGGGTCAAGAGCGCTCAACTTCTACAGAATTGTTGGTTGAATGCACCGAATTATTGATCAGTAGGAATTTGTAATCTGATTTATCTTCTCATTTTCACTTTGTGTATGTATTTGCACGAATTGGCATGATTTTGGGATGATTTTGTAATGAGGAATGTTGATCTGAAAAAGAAAAAGAAAAAGAAACGTTATGTGCAAGATCTGAAGGAACAATATTTTGAAGGAACATTAATAATCAGGCTTTGTTTAAAATAAAAAAAAAAAAAAAAACAACCCGGGTATAGGCCGGAACCCGGATTTCCAGGTTGTAAAAACCCGGATCAATCAGGGTTCCAGCCCGGGTCGTAACCCGGGCATATCCGGGCCGGAGTCCGGCCCGGATTTAGAATCCGGGTTCCGGGCCGGGTATACCCGGATACCCGGTTCGGTACCCGGTTGCCCAGCCCTATAGGTGACGTTAATTTTTTTGATCTGAATAAGGGTATCGGAACTTCTCTTCAAGTTGTTTTTCCATGTTGTTATTCTTTTCAGTGGTGACTTATTTTGTCTATTTTGACTGCTAGTTCTTGGGTTACCATGTCTGGTGATTGGTATATTTTTGCAAGGGACAATAAACTGCAAGCAGGAGATGTTTGTGTGCTTGAGTTAATTAAGAGTGATGATGATATACTAAAAGTAACTATTTTTTGTTGCCATAAATTATTAATTGAAATCAATTTTTTTAGAATATTTTAATTTTTAAAAAATTATCAATGATTTTTTAAGAATATATATTATCTTGCATATGGGAGGCAGCAAATTTATATATTATTTATAACATATTATATTAATATATTCAAATATTAAAATATTATATTAATATATTAACAAAATATATTATATATTAGTTAAGAAGATATATAACTAATAATGTATATAAATATTATTAGTTATAAAATATTAATATTAATATATTAACAACATAATATTAGTTATAAAATATGAAATGGTCGAATGTTTCTATTTAACGTTCGAACGTGAATAGACCTTCTTATTCAATGTTGGTCTATTCACGTTCGAACGTTAAATTATTAACATTCAAACGTTAAAAAAATGTTGGAAAGTTTCCTCTTATTTCCACAGCTCTTATTAAAAACATTCGAATATTACATTATTTACATTTGGACATTAAAAAAATGGGAAAAATCTCCCGCTCGTTCTCCTAGATATAATTATAAACGTTCGAACGTTACATTATTTATGTTAGGAAGTTAAAAAGTGCAAAAAAATTCCTGCACATTTCCTCAGCTCGTATAATAAACGTTCAAACATTACATTATTTACTTTTGAACGTAAAATTTAATTATACTTTTGAACGTCCGAACATTCCATCTGAAAACTAGGCGATAAATGTTAGCTTTCTATACGTTCAAACATTAGAATAAATGATATGTTTTAGAATGAAAAGCAGCCTGATTTCTACTTGATCCCGTGAGCGAAACACAACATCCAGATAGAGAGAAAGTCATTGTGAGAGAGAGTTTGAGTGAGAGAGAGCTTGAATGAGAGAGAGGGAGACACGAAGTGGGAGAGTTTAAGAGAGAGAGAGAATTCATGAGAGAGGGTTAGAGTGAGAGGGCTTGAGTGAGAGAGAGAGTTAGAAAGTAATTGCTAATTCACAAAAATTGGTTTGTTCTTGAAGAGGGGTAAGGTGAGATCACTTTCACTTAGAAATTTTTTGTAGTATTTGTTAATAAATTTATTCTAAGTGAAATAATTATGTTTGTATATTTTTTGAAGTATTATTTGGTGGAGCTTGTATTCAACTATTTGATTTGATACATTGTTTGTTGGGCTAGGTATATTTCTAAACTTTGTTGTGAATTTATTGTGAATTTGTTTGTGAATATGTCAATATATGCATGTGATTACTGTTTGTTTTATTTAATATGTTGGAAATATGTTCATATATTGTGATTATTGTTTGTTTTATTGAATATGTTTGAAATATGTTTATATATTGTGATTATTATTTGTATTATTGAATATGTTGTGAATATGTCAATATATTGTGATTATTGTTTTTAAATTTTTATTGAATATGTGGAGAATATGTTTATAGA
Organism: Carya illinoinensis; assembly: GCF_018687715.1. Taxonomy (NCBI): domain Eukaryota; kingdom Viridiplantae; phylum Streptophyta; class Magnoliopsida; order Fagales; family Juglandaceae; genus Carya; species Carya illinoinensis. The sequence goes on from NC_056764.1 coordinate 24,907,663, forward strand.
TTGTGAATTTGTGTGTGAATATTTATTAAGTATGTTGTGAATATGTGAAATTGTTGTTATTATTGTGTGTGAATATTTATTAAATATGTTGTGAATATGTGAAATTGTGATGATTATTGTTAACATTTAATATGGGAATAAATATTTAATATGTAATAAGTATATATAATATATTCGTACTAGTTTAATTAGAATATGATTATTACGCAACTTATAAGTAAATAACTTAACAATATATAAAGTATAATGTACATATAATAACTATATTTGGTGATAACATATTAAATATTCCTACCATTGTGACTTTCCAAATCATTATATTATTAAATATATATATTAAGAAAGTAACATATCAAAAAAGAGGTATCGAAGTCACTGAATAAGTTGAGAGTTGTAAGGAATAAATTACTCCATATTTAATATAAAATAGAGTAATTTATAATAATGGATCAAATAAATGTTTAATTAGAATATACTGTATACTTTTTGTCTATATAAATAAATAATTCACTCAATTAAGTATATAGATATTAGTAAACATTTTAGATATAATAACTAATTATAACTAATATGTGCCTTTACTAAGTTATAATATAAATAATAAGAAATAGATAAGTATCAATTATAATAAAATATATTTAATAACAATTAAATATTAATAATAAAAATTATATAATAACAATATTTTTTATTTTTTATATATAATAATAATGTCAAACAAATAGTTGTGTTATTTTGTTAAACTAGAGAGAGATATTGTAAATATGCTCACAAGTTTTCTATCTTAGAGAGAATGATTGAGAATTATCTTGAATGAATGTCTGTTAAATTGCTTGACTGTCAAAGTCTCTCTGGCCTTGAGAGTTATCATGGTCGGAATATTTGTGATAGTCAAGTAATTGGACAAAAATTTATACATTTCGTCAAGATCATTCTCAATCGTTTCTCTACAAGACAAGTAGCTTGTGAGCATATTCTTCCATCTAAGCTCTAGTTTAACAATATAACACTATTATATTTGTAAGACATTGTTAATTCAAACAACATGAAAATATTATTTGTAGTGTTTTTTGTAAGATATTGTGTGATATTACATAAATAACCTTAGACCCTTTTGAGAATTAATGTATATTTAGGTGTACACTAATTCCTGAATTGTCCAGTGTAGACAGTTTAAGATTATATTATCTGTATTGCACATTCTTATTGCCCCTAATGAACATGTTTAGTACTAAGTTTCAGTGTCTTTCTTTACTATTCTTTGAGTATATTGTTCGTAGGGTCGCAATTCCTCTATGTGAACATGTATACTAAGAGAACTATGGAGAAGTGTTGCCGAAATTTCTATTGACATGAAACGTAGTAAAGTGACGACATATGTGCAATATGGATAATATAATTCCGAATGGGATAGGACCAATTACTTTATCTAAAGAGCAGTTCAAATTGGAGCATGACATGCATGTGAATTTTCTTTGCACATGTTAATAATAGACAACTTTTTTAGAAATGGACAAAAGTTGTATGCAACTAGGCGGATAGAGTTGGAAAGGATTACGTACCCTATGCGCGTGGAGTAAGAACCTTCATTGATTTTGCAGGTGCCTCTCTTGATAGTCATAGTTACATTAAGTGTCTATGTCGAGGGTGTAAACATTTGTGTGTGATAGGATTGGATGAAGTTGAAAGTCAAATATTTGTGAACGGTATGGATCTGGGATATGCCCAATGGGTACTGCATGGTGAGCTGTATGCACAGTCAGTGGATGCATTGTTTGGTCATCCAAATTATTTGCGGCACGTGGATGATGATTATGAGCAGGATGAGATGGAGGAGATGTGGGGTGACATTGGAGCTAGGATGTTTATGGATGAGGTTGACAATAATACCTCAAGTGGCCGAGGGACTGATTCTAAAAATTTCGTTGCAATGTGGGAAGATGCAAAGCGCGAGCTTTATCCAGAGTGTAAAAAACATTCCAAAATTTTGTTTATTATGCGGTTGCTTCACATTAAGTCATTGTGTGGGATGTCGATGAAAGCAATAAATATGGTATTGGACTTATTTAATGAGGTGCTTCCTGAAGGATCTGCATTGCCAAATAATTTTTATGGAAGGGTAAGAAAGACGTGCATGTTAAGGTGTTGAGATATTTTCCCTTGAGACCTAGGTTGCAAAGACTATATATGTGTAAGAAAACAGCTCGCGATATAAGGTGGAATGAGGAGAAAAGAGTTAAAGATGACGCATTTATGAGGCACCCAAGCGACTCACTTGTGTGGCAATCTTTCGATGATCAATACCCAAAGTTTGGGATTGAAGGTTGCAATGTGCGCCTGGGACTCACAACCAATGGATTCACCCTTTTGAGAATATGAGTGCAAGTTATAGCACTTGGCCCATAGTATTGATTTTGTACAATCTTCCACCATAAAGGTGTATGAAAGCGCCTAACTTTTTGTTAACTTTACTTATCCCAGGCCCAAGATCAACTGGGAATGACATTGATTTCATACATGCAGCCATTGATTAAAGAGCTAAAAGAGTTATGGGAAATAGGCGTCTGAACTTATGATGCATCCACGTTGACATCTTTACAGATGCATGCTGCGGTAATGTGGATGATAAATGACTTTTCGGCATATGTGAATCTTTCCCGTTGGAGTACTAAAGGAAAGTTAGCATGTCTGATGTGTAATAAAGAAACTGCTAGTGAGTGGTTAAAATATTCTAAGAAACTTTGTTTCATGGGCCATCTACGTTATCTACCTGCAAATCATGCATGAAGAACAAAATGCGCTAAATTTGATGAGAGACTAGAAGACAAAATTGCACCAAATGAGTTGTCTGGGGAAGAGATAGCGGAACAACTGGTACATGTTTGAGAAAACAATTTTGGCAAAGGTTGGAGAAAGAACAAGAGAAAATAATGTGTAACAAAATTGATTTAGACAAAGCGTAGTATTTTTTTTTTTACTTGTCATATTGGTCATCTTGCATGTTGTGACATAATTTGGATGTAATGCACATAGAGAAGAATATTTGTGATAATATACGTGGTACATTGATAAGCATTAACAAAAAGACAAAGGACACAATCAAGATGAGGAAAGATCTTAAGAGAATTGGAATTAAACATAATCTACATTTGCGAGTGGAAGGCAACAAGGTGGTCATGTCGCATGCATGTTTTACGACGACGAGGTTGAAAAGGTTGGACTCCTGCAAATGGTTCCAGGGTGTGAAGTTGCCAGATGGGTATGCTTCAAATATGGATAGATGCATGAGCCTTGATGATTCGAAAAATAGTGGATTGAAAAGTCTTGACTGTCATGTATTTTTGTAGAAGTTATTACCAGTGGGAATTTGTGGGAATTTGTGGGAATTTGTGTCGTCATATCCAAACTATGTATATTTTTTAAGGATTTGTGCGCTTGGGTAGTAAATCGAGTTATGTTGCAGAAGATAGAAGAAAACATTGCTACTATACTATGTAAATTCGAGTAGATCTTTCCATCATTATTTTTTGATGTCATGGTCTATTTAGAAATACATCTACCCCAAGAGGTACTATTGGGTGGACCGGTATAGTTCCGTTTGATGTATCCAGTTGAAAGATATTTGGGTCAATTGAAGCACACTGATGGGAATAAATCTAGAGTTGAGGGGTCAATAGCAAAGGCCTATATACATGGTGAATGGTTAACACTTTGCTCTCTATATCTTCATGGTGTTAAGACAAGATTTAATTGTCAAGAACGAAATGCTAATCTAGTTGCTCTACCTCCTCATAAGCTATCAGTGTTTTCTCAGAATGTATGACCATTGGGTGTACAAACGGGTTACGATTTAATTGATGGAGAGTTGGGTAAAGTTTGATGGTACGTGCCAAATAATTTTCGGGCGAGTTGTACAAAACTTTATCCCTTGAAATATATATAAAGCAGAAATGAGTGCAGATTACGAGAATAGTAGAGATAAAGACGATACTCCAATTATAGAGGCCTACCAAGAAGATGAAGAGGGTATTAACTTGTTTGTTGATCTCGGTGCGCTCAATTTACTCCCTTTGTGTAGAGATGACGTCCCATCCATCCATATTAAATGGTCATTCAATTCAAGTGAGGAAGAAGAGTCAAAAGTAGAAGATGAAGAAGAATATAGGAAGGAAGTGGATAAGGAGGACGAATAAGAGGTTGATGATGGCGATGAAGATGTTATTGAGGGGGATTATGAAATAAGCATGGAAAATACATTTGAAGATGAAGAATAAAAGTAGTAAAAATATTTTACAATATAGATGACTGTAGAATGTTATACTTTTTAGAATTTCTTCTAATTAATTTTCTTTATTATATTAATCATTTTTAAGGATGCTGCCAAAATGACAAAGAAGAAATGTGTCTCCTCCACCAAGTCCAAGTCCCGGACCAGTTGAGAACTTCCTACCCTAGGAATCTGCTCCTGAAGATCAAGTTAATACAGCAGAGAACGACAACTAATTGACACCTACAAATAAGGAAATGTCTATGATAATTAATTATATATTAATACATTTGTCTCAATGACTATATAATTCATCAATTTTACTATTATCTATTAGTTGATTCATCTGCTCGTCATGTTCGTGGCTATACATGTAGCATTCTTTTAGAAAAAAATCGAAGACACCAAAAACTCAATGTCAACATTCCTAATAATTCTACTAGAGGAGTGGATGATAGTGCAACAGTTCTTTCCTTCTATATTGGCACAGTAATCTGTGCTTATGCTCCATTTCATGTGTGATCATGGAGAGATGTTCCAAATGAGATTAAGAAGCATATTCAAAGTTGTGTTCTAGTGAGTTTATTTTGAGAATACATTTTTTTACCTAGATTATTATATCATATTTTTAACATAATTCACTTATTAGGATGAATTCGACCTCGACTTTGGCTGTAGCGAGGATTTGAGAACTGTGAATGAGTTAATGGCTACACTATTTCGACATCACAAGGAACAATGTCATGACCACTTCAAGAAGTTTAAGACTTTGCAAGAGGCTGCGCAGTCCCCTTTCCAGCAGATGAAGTTAGATGATTGGAAAAAATGTTCTGATCTTTTCACATCTCCAGATTATCAAGTATTCTTGATTTATTTCCTTTAATTATTTACATTTATATTCATTCTATATATTATATGTATATATATTACAATTAAGATTCTTAATTAATGTTGTAGTACTTAAGTGCTATGAATGTATAGAATAGATCTGCTCTGACTGACCACCATCGTACCGGTTCAAGGTCATTCCACTATCTTGTTGAAAAAGTGGTAATTAATTCATTATAGAATTAATTTATTTTTCTGATATTATTTTATATAAGTACTAATACTATCTTTTTAAAATTGCTAATGTCGCTTTGTTAGAAACATGATTATCTTGAGATATTTTCCCTCGTTCATGTCTATGCTGCTGCTCACACTAATGAGCGTAGTGAGTGGATGGATCCTGCCGCCACAAATAATTATGTAAGTGGTGTTAATTTTGTTAAATAAATTATGCAACATGTTATCTAGATTATTTTATATTTGTATTTCTTTTAATACTTTACTTATTATGTGTTTTCTTTTAAATTCCAGAAAAAATGATGAAAATGCAATCACCTTCTAGGGAATCATCTCCAAGTGACATAGACATATACTACTCGGGCCCAAGTTTAGCAGGGCAAATGGTTTGAGACGATCTTTCAAGCTTTCCTCTAGTTCATCTTCCTCAACTTCACCTGTGACGCCCCCAGATCCCCACGCACGGACACGGGAAATCGAGACGTCTGGATGGTGACAACCCGGGTCACCACCCTATCGACGAGTGCCAAGTGTGTGCGAAAGCAACAAATGTGCACGAAGGAACACACAGCGGATAACGAAAGTCATATAACTAAGTACAAGAATTTTCTTAATTTAATACAAGCTGTTTAAAACATACATAAATAAAATATTACAAAACACGAATATAGTTTTAAACCAAACTATAAAGCATAACTTCGACTCAAAACTCCAGAGGAGCCGCATCCTCGAGCTCAGCCTCCTCCTCCTCCTCGAATCCTGCACCAAAATTTACGGAACCAAAAATGGTACCACAGGTAAGTAAAATCCAAACACCACCACATAAAAGCATATAGAACTCAAAAAATATGCATGAAGTGATGCCAATGCGCAAACCCATAAAAATATATTTTTCTACACACGCCAAAAATCACATTTGGCCCATATCCATCTCAAACCATTATCCATTTTATCCGTATGCACCATGACCTCCCCTAGGGGTCATCCGCACACCCTGGCTCCAATGCCACACCGCAGAGTACCACCACGCATGTGACACCTAACGAGCGATGCCCAGTTCCGCACCCCGCGCATTCTTAGCCAAGCATCCTCTAGCCCTCACCAGTGAAGGGCCACGGAGTCGGTGCGTAGGGTGATGCCCGGTTCCGCGCCCGGCGCGTTCGTAGCCAAGCATCCCCTAGCCCCCGCTCTCGCTGTCGCCCAGCGACAACCCAAGGGACATCACTCAGTTTATTACGCTCCCAAGTGACCAGAGGAGCTCCACCGAGATAATACCCCATCTCGGCTTGGGGTCGTGATACACACGCACCCGTAAGTCCCCTTACGCCAATAAACAGGCTTTTCTCAATTAAACAAAAACACACGTGCATGCACCACGTAAATGCCATATCAATGCACAAAAATAATCAACCAACATAATTCAATAAAACAAGCAACTCCGTCCTCCATCCATCCGACCCCCGAACTCCTCGGACTCAGTCCGGAATCAACCAACCAGCAGATGAAATTATTGAACGAGCAAGATATATTTAAATCTGAAAATAGGATTTGGAAAATACTTACAACGCTATATGGTATTTTTAGAAAGGTTGCGGCGTTGCAAACAGCAGAAGGAAAGCAACGTAACAGTGAAAATTCACTGTGGACGTGGGTTGTAAAATAGCCACTTTTGAACGGGGACAAACCAGGGCTTGGGATTGATAGGGAATGGTCTAAGGATGATTATGAAGCTATTGGAAGTGGTGGTTGGCCGTGGGTGGCAGCGAAAACTGCGGAGGGAGGCCAGATTTCCCAAAAAGGAAAGCTAGCTCGTGGGAGCTGTTCCGGTGGCTATTAGGGGCCGAAAATGGGTGGGTTAGGACGGCAAGGGACCGGTGATGAAGTGGTGAAGAAATGGTGGCCGGAGGTGGAGCGACGGCGACGGATCGGGGCAAAAACCGTGGGGGCTTCAAGGGCGTTTTCCGGCCAAACGGCTGGCCGGATGGGGCTGGGATTTGGTGGGGGGTTGCGCCGGAGGGAGGGGCTTCGACTGGTGGGGGCGGTGTGCCGCACAGCAGCCGGATGACGGCGGATCGAGGGCAGAAGGCAGCTCCGGCATGGGAGAGGAGAGAGAGAGAGAGAGAGAGAGAGAGAGAGAGAGAGAGAGAGAGAGAGAGAGAGAGAGAGAGAGAGAGAGAGAGAGAGAGAGAGAGAGCCGATCGGGAAAGGAAGGAAGAAAGAAAAGAAAAGAAAGAAAGAAAAAAAAAAGAAAAGGAAAAAGGGAAAAAGGAAAAAGGAAAAAGACATGTAGGAAAGAGATGAGGTCCAATCCTCACTCCGGTAAAATAAAACAAAACCGCCGAAACGAGATTAAAACCGCAAAACGACTAAAATAAATAAAACACAACATCAAATAAATTAAAGACCAATTTTAAAGCGCAATAAATTAAAATAAATAAACTAATATATTAATTAAAATAAAAACAACCCTTCGGCAAAAATACACGTGAAAGAGGGTCATCACATCACCGACTTTACAAATTAATAATCTTACAAAAGATTTAGAAGCTGCATGGCATGAAAATGAGTATATGAGGTCGAGATAGCAAGAGTTGGAGTCCCTCTTAGAGTGATAGTCTCATTTAGAGACATGTTTGCAGGACCAACTGAGAGACCAAGAGGAAAGAATACGTAGTGAAGTCCAAAAGCAAGTGTAGTGAGAGATGATGGTGCAAATGGAGCATGTTATGTCTTTACAACAGAATCGCAATGGGCAAGGAGGAAAGAAGAAGGAATGAATTTTATCATTGTTTTAATATCTCATTTTGAAATATTATAAGACATTATTAGTTGTTAAACGATGGTGTGTAAATATGATACAATTGGTATGTTTTCTAATTTTTTTAATTTTATGAAATTAATATTTCTAATCTGTACATTCGAATGTAAATACAAAATGTTCAAACGCTGGTTCACGTTTGAACGTAAAATTAAAAAATAACATTCCAACGTGTAACTAAACGTTCAAATGTAAACATATACTCAAACTAACAAAAACTTCGAATGTTTAAATAATTAATGTTTGAACAAACATTTGAACATACACACATTCATTTGAACACTTCTTCATTAACTTTCGGATTAGCCTTCGAAAGTTACACTAGTTACGTTTAAACATTGGTCCGTTAAGACCCAAACTAAAATTAGAATGTTTATTGCAGATAATGTTTAGACGTATCAACATTTGAATGTTTTATTGATACGTTCAAACAATAATCAAAGAATGTCAACTTTTGTCATTCGAATGCCAATCGGTCGGGTTGACGTTCGAACGTTATGTCATACCTTCGAACGTTACTTTCTGTGACAGTTTTCAACCGTCGCAAAAAAATTTCACGTTTGAATGTTATACCAAACGGAGCACCTCCAACCGTCACTAAAAGTACTTTTAGTGATGGTTGCATAGTAAATTGTCACTAATTGTATTCTGTGACTCACATTAGGTAACGGTGGTGGTGACGGTTTCAAACTATCACCAAATGTATTTGGTGACGTTTTGGTCATTTTTTATGACAGTTTCCTCTGTCACTAGCCCGTGCCCTAATTGTTGGCAAAATTCTTATTTTGGCATAAAAAATTCCCTTCCCTAAGAAATACTCCCTCTCATTTGGTTCGTGGGAAATCTTGGCCAAAAAACAAATTGTGATGTGTTGAATAGTCTGCTTTTGGATTATGGGTCTTAGAAAATGGAAAGCTTGCCTTAGTTGGGCCATAGATCCTATCTGTTTCTTTTTCTTGCATTCCATTAACGAATGTGGTTTCTTCTAGGGGGTTTTGTTTTAGTTTGTTGGATCAGTTGGTTAATTTTCAAATCCTAAAGGTTTCTTTAAATTTACATGGAGTTGCTTTTGGTGTCTTCTTGTAACTTTTAAAACAAATGAAAAGCTCAAAATCAAGATTTTAATAAAATAATGATAAATTTGTTGAGTTTGTTATTTGATGTTATTGAAAAATGACAAGTTAAATTTGTAAAAATAAATTTTTAATCAAATTTTATTGAGTCCAAGTAGTGTTTTAATACTATCAACCATATATGCATGCGGATTTCGTAAATTACCCAACCCTTGCTAATGTTGCATTTTCATCATGAGGTGGTATTAATTAGCTTAGGGCTGGGCAACCGGGTACCGGACCGGGTATCCGGGTATACCCGGCCCGGAACCCGGATTCTAAATCCGGGCCGGACTCCGGCCCGGATATGCCTGGGTTACGACCCGGGCTGGAATCCGGATTGATCCGGGTTTTTACAACCCGGAAATCTGGGTTCCGGCCTATACCCTGGTTGTTTTTTTTTAAACAAAGCCTGATTATTAATGTTTCAGTTTGTTATTACCATTCATTCTGAGTATTTACATTGTGCTGAACAAAAGTTTGGCTGAATTTTAGCTAAAAATCATTTTTTTTCTATTTTAAGTACTAGTGTACTACTTTAAAATTCTCTATATCTCACTCCGACTGTTCACCCGAGTTATGGGCTGGATACTTGGTTTTATCCGGCTCAAAACCTGGATAAAACTTGATTTTTGGAATCCATAAATTCAGATTCTGGGTTGTACTTTTTTTTATTTTTAACAAAAGCCCATATGTTATTAAATTTTTTCAACAAAAAAAACAATTGTTAGAAAAGCATAATTTTTTTATATATAAAAGCAGAAGTCATGTTGAAAACCATAATATTAATGTATTGAACATTGTTTATAATAATAAAAATATTAAACTAAAAAACTAAATTTTGTCAAAAGTAAATAAAGCTAGAAACAACTAATTACCATTTTAACTAAATGCATGTAAACAAAAAATTTTTTTTAACTAAATGCATGCAAGCATGCACAGATCAGTTTTGGAGATTCATATTTTTCTAACCATTTATCAGCGGATGAAATTCGGTGCGAAGCAAGAAGTTCCCATCCAGAACCTACATGATAAAACCAAATCAATAAACTCTTTGGAACTCAACCAAGGACAAGCACAAAATCTCTTACCTCCATTGAAGATTAACCAAGGATAAACTTTTTAGCATGAATGGGAATGGAGATTCACATCAGCCTCGGTTGAAGATGAAGCTAGATGATCGTCTAAAAAAAATTAAAAATTGAGTTAGATGGATAATAAACCGAATTAGATAGATATTAAAAAAAATATTTCACGTTTCAAACTTACCTTCAAGGTCTATCGACTGTATGTATTCTTCCAAATCCCGAATGTTAATTGGTTTGGTCCTCAACCAATTTTGAGTGCAAATGAGAGCTTCAACAGTTTCTGGAGACAAGGAACTCCTAAAAGGATCCAATATGCGTCCTCCAGTACTAAATGCGGACTCCGAGGTAACAGTGGAAATGGGGGTGGCTAACACATCACGTGCTACCTCAGCAAGGACAGGATAGTTAACGGCATTAATTCTCCACCAATCTAAGATATCAAAACCGAGCGAGTCGTCTATACACGTCTCAGAAAAATATCTATCTAGCTCCGATCTAAACTCCGTAACACACCGTTCCTTAAGAAAGTTGGTAAACATGATCTTAAATTTAGTAGGAACCGATGCTGGCTCATTACCAATATTTATATTAGTGCTGCTTGGCATTCCTTGAGCCACATTAGAACTCCTCCCACTAGCCACACGAAATGTGTTATACTGCTCAATCAAGTGGCCTAAAAGGAGTTTAACCCTGTCCTCTATCTTATTCGCCAACTCACACCCTCTGCATTTTTGCAACCAGAAATTCATTGCCATCATTTTATATCGTGGATCAAGTACAAAAGCAACATATATCATCAAGTTGAACCTATTTGTGCTACCCCAATACTTCTCATACTTGTTTCTCATATTTATGCCCATAGTACTAGTGATAATATTATCACTCAAGCACATATCATTTAATGTATCCTCAATTGTGCAAAGTTGCTCAAAATAAACATTAGCTGTCACATACAAAGAACTAGAAATGCTTAATGTAACATCATAAAAAACTTTCAGCAACTCCACAAAAATCTGTGCATTTTTCCAATCATTGCTAGTGGGGTTCAAGAATTGGTCATCCACAAACGCATATTGTTCAAAGGCTTGTTTGTGTTTTTCAGCGGTACTCAACATCAAATATGTAGAGTTCCATCTAGTAGGAACATCCAAGCAAATCATCCTCCCACTAATTTTTTCCTTTACCGCACAAGCCTTGAACTTGGCAAATCTTGAAGTTGAGGATTTCACATACCGGACAGCATCCCTAATCTTTGACACAAAATCAATTACATCCTTCAAGCCGTCCATAACAATCAGATTCAATATATGGGCAGCACATCGCATGTGAAGAAATTCACCACCCAGTATAGTACGATCATGGTCTTTTATTCTCCTCCTCATATAATCAACAGCAACATCATTTGAGGATGCATTATCAACTGTGATGGTTAAAATTTTATCAATATCCCATTCATGCAATCCCGAGTTTAACACTCTCCCAATGGTTTCACCCCTATGGTCAGGAATTTGGCAAAACTTAAGTATTTTTTTGTGCAATCTCCAATTGCAATCAATAAAATGTGCGGTAATGCACATATAGTTCAGATTTTTCACCGACGTCCAAGTATCGGTGGTAAGACAAATTCTTTGACCATCCAACAATTTTTTTAATTGTATCTTCTCTTCTTTATACAGTTTAATACAATCCCTTTTTAAAGTGCCTCGGGATGGCGAAGTAAATCGAGGCTCTAAATCCGTTACATATTCAATAAAACCTTCATGCTCCACAAGCCTAAAAGGCAATTCGCATCTAATAAAATACTTAGCGGTTGACACCCTAAGTTTTTCTCCATCGTACTTTACCAGGACTTGTTGACTACACACTCTTCCCTCCGCATCCCTCTTAACACTAGAGGATTGACTTCTTCCAACTCCTTTAACTCTAAGAGGGGAAGTTTCACATGCATTCTGGAGGTGGTGTAACATAGATGAAGTGCCATTTTTGTAGTGGCAACTGTATAGCTTAGCGCAATAATTGCACTGAGCTTTTGGGTTATCGTGGTCAATAGGTTGCACTCTAGTATAGTATTTCCATACCATAGATTGGTTGCTAGGTTTTTTTTTGGATTTCTTGGGTAAAGGTGGGATGGAACGGGTAGGTTCTTGTGTATTTGTGGATGAAGAAGGGGTTGGAAGAGTCCCAAGCTCCTCTACATCCAATGGAATAGAAGAGGAGTCGTCAACCCCTTGGGTTATACCGACATTACAGCTCACAGAATCTTCTTCCATCTGTTAAAGTTACAACAACAACAACAACAACAACAACAACAAAAAGTAAATTAATTCATGCAGAAAACTCAGTCCAGGTGCCAAGAGTTTTAATTTTGAAGTATGATGTATAAGAGGTATTACCAGCTTGTAACAATAATCTACAATAAACTTAGTAAACCCTTAAGAACGTTCATGTATGATAATGTACAATTTTATGAATACTAGAGCAAAATATTATACTTAACTCTGAGAAGATGCAAAAAGGCAGGAAAAGATCTCCACAAAAGAAAAGAAAAGATGGATACAAAGTATAGAAAAGTATAAGGCTTAAAAAAGTATAGAAAACAAGAAAACAATTGTTTTGGCTTTAACTCCAATGTTATAAATATAAATAATAAACCATTGGAGTATCCAAATCTATTTTATTATTATCGTATATGGTTGTGTATGAAATAATTAAAAATTATTTATTATATTCAATTTATAGATCAATCATCTGATACCATAAGATATGATATTGAAAGAATGATGATAAAAATGAATTATAAATAGAAATATGGGTCTAGTTATACCTAACCCACACCTAATAATAAAAGCCAGTCATTAACTTGCATTGAAGTGTCTATTCAGCCAATTTAATTGCAAGGGGGTAAGGATTGGTCCTATTGAGCAGGGTGTGTGACCACCATGTACTTGCTACATTATTGTTGATTATTTGTGAGTTTTCTTAATCGATGTTTCCTGGTTTTATATAATATTATTTATATTTTATTTAATACTCTATTACTTAGAGAAAAGTCTGGTCATATAAATAAATAAATAAAAGGGTAGGGAAAAAAAAACTTTAGACAAAATTCAAGCAAACGGAGACCTCCCGATGACATGAACGATGACTTTGCACATGACCACCTCAATAGCTCAATCCCACGTTGGGAAAAGAAGTAACTCACATATACAGGATTAACACGTGTATTAAAAAAAATGACTTCTTACGTATTAAAAAAAAAAAAGGACCTGTTGTATTGGTTACTGTATTTCTTCTTGGATTATGCCTTATATTTTGCATGTAATCAAATGAAATATGTTATGATACGAGTCAGTGTTTCTCCCCTCAAGGATCATGCATCTGCTTGTTTGCCTCTTTTTTTTATCGGCTGTTTGCCTTCTTAAAGACAGTTATTCACAATATTTCCCTTTTTAAATTTTCTTTGGAACTACTTATGCTTTTGCAGGCATTAGGTTATGTGCACGGTGCTCAAGTTGTCCATGCATCTGAACCAGTCCATGGACGTCTGAGGTGTGGTTAAAAATCATTACAAAGTTACATGATTTTCGATATGGTGTTTGTTTAGTTGGCAGATCTCATCACTATTAATTGGAGCATGCTTTATAATTGAGAAATGATGTTTTGAAGCTTTAAGCTAGTGACAGTATTGTCAAAAGGTTTATAACTTTATTCCTTGTCCAATACAGTGAAATACAGCATAATGGGTGCCAACTGTTTCATGACATTCCTTCTGGAAGAACTTCAGGGTTCAAGGTCAGTCTGCCTCCATATATCTGGAGTATGGGATTTATTGTTCTAAGAAATAATAAAAAGAACAGAATTTTAAGATGAACTTTATTTGATACCTCTTCCATGGCGCAAGCTCTTTTTCCCCCCCTTTTAGCACCTACATTTAAATCAGGTATTTCACACAACTCCCTCCCACTCCCACTTTTTTGGTTGATATTTTTAAAAAATAATAATTAAAAGGTCAATATTTTAAAAAATATATATATTTATTTAGCATGATGCTGGATCTTATCTATCCAAACAATTGGCAACAGTACACACATTGATTCATGTGATATTTTAGGAGGCCATTATCTATCATTTTCAAAAGATTCTCAAATGCATGACCACTTGCTACATGACATAATCTTTAACAATAAAAATAAATGGCCGGCACCATCAAAATTAGGGTCTAAGCTCCAATAAGCTTAAATCAACTAACAATAAACAAGGGCAGATACCTACTGTTTTTCAGCAGCAAAACGAAAAAGTTACAGTTCACGACAGCACAATTTCCCATTTGTGCTTTCAGCCACTCAATAAGCAGAAGCAAATAAAAGACATAAATCAACTGTAATTGCAAAATTTGTACAAATCACACCCAAAATCAGAAACCCTAAACAAATCAAACCCAAATCAGAAACCACACCAAACAAATCATACCCACTAAAAACACCACACCATAAACTAAAGAAACCGAAATGGAAGAAGAGTTTATCAAAAACTAACCTGATTTGTAGTGTTTCTGAGGATGACCAGATGAAACGACGATGGGATGACGGCGGCGACGGGATGAGTGGATGACGACGACGACGGGATGAGGCTAGGGTTTCGGGAAGATTCTGAGAGAGAGAGAGAGAGAGAGAGAGAGAGAGAGAGAGAGAGAGAGAGAGAGAGAGAGAGAGAGAGAGAGAGAGAGAGAGAGAGAGAGAGAGAGAGTCAGATTGGGGGGGGAATCGAGATGCCGAGGCTCGGTGAGGGATATAATCCAGTGCCAAAACGGCGTCATTTTGGCACTGGGTTTGGGTTTTTTAAAAACCCGGGTACCGGGTTCTAAATCCGGTACCCGGACCAGGTGCACCCGGGTTTTAGAAACCGGGCACCGGCCTGGGTTTTTTCCGGACCGGTGCCCGTAACCGGAACCCGATTATCCGGGTTCCGGACCGGGCCAGAAAAAAATCCGGCCCGGTTGCCCAGCCCTAATCACCTACTTCCAGATTATTCTCTCATGCAAATACTCTCCAACCACATCCAAACACACCTCTTGACATTGTAGCACTCATTTGGAAAATGTACTTGACAGACTAGTATCTCTCATCTAAAACCTGAAGGATTATATCATCTACTTTCTTATTCAAATAACTCTTTGAAAAGCTTAAAGGTACATTCTGGTTTATTCAACACAGGAATGAAGATATTAATTATAGTGTTCTAAAAGATATATAGTATATTATATATATAGCATAATATATATTATAGTATAATATAGTATATTATACTAATATATATATAGTATATTATATAAGTATATTATATATAATATAGTATATAATATACTATATTTATAAGTATATATAATAAACTATATAGTATAAGCAGATAATTATAACAGTAAAGTATATAATATATATTATATATATAGTCTAATATATAATATATTATACTATATATAGTATATATTATAATATATAAAATATTATAATAGATTATATTTTCTTATGTATAAACGTTTGAATATACTATTTTATAATGTTTCAACGTACTAAAATATATATAAAATAACTATATATAATATAAAATATAATAAATTTGAATGTTTTAATTATCACATTCGGACGTTTAATTTTACGTTCGAATGTTATGTTCATAAATGTTTGGACGTTTACGTTAATGTCTGAATGTTAATCAGACTAC